>NW_007729838.1:3548-30897 GCF_000696425.1 Galeopterus variegatus
CATGAATACAAATTTCGTCAACAGAATTTTGTAAAATCTTCTATAAAGTGATCATTTACTTAGAAGTCCTTGGTCACCATATCACTTTACTGTTTTGAAGATTTTCAGCATATTTATGATTGGGATTTGGAAGGGGGGAGGAGGTCTGTATGGATATGTTTGTGTGTTATATAATTCTTTACTCACCAAAGTTTCTATATCCCCTCTTCATTTCCTTGATAGGAGCACCCTAAAATGAAGAAATGAAGAGAGAAAGATCTGAAAACACCTTTTCTTCTTAAGTCTTCTACCATCCTCAGCCAACACTGTGGAAAACCTTACCCCTGGTTATTAAAGAAAAAGTAGGGGGGAACTCATAGAGCATATTTGGGACACAGATGTCCTAAGGAGACACCTCCTGTCCTTAAGTGCTTTACATCCTTAGAAAGAAAGACACCTTTTTGAGAAAAATGAATAAACAAGGGTGGAATTTCAAGTTTCAGCCTTATGATATAAATACTATGGCTCAGAGGAGAAAGAAGCCCAGATGACTTCCCTGGTCCTCACACATTCTGGGAGGCGGCAGCAAGTGGCGTGCCCTTCACTGTCCACCCTGTGTAGTGTGTAATTGCTACAGTCACAAAATCACAGATTTTGCCCCAAATAAATTCATCTGTCAATCATAAATGGGATTATGAAATTATTAGAACATAGTGGAATATACTTAAGTCGTCATTTGTACCGCTGATGGAGATGTACATAAAAGTAGACTAACACTAGAGCCTATATAACAAGGATAATATCAACATGTTTAGCATAAATCGGGCAAAATATTTGGGGTCTCTATGTTTAATATTTGATGCATCTGAACAATTTTCATTAGCATCTCAGGTTTTTCTTTCTCCATCCTATCTCTGGGTAATGTTGTTAAAGAATAATGCAGAGGGCATAAAGCATCTGATAAAGTTTGGATGTTATTGTCCCCCCAAAACTCATGTGGAAATCTGATTCCCAATGTGGCAGTGTTGGAAACTGTTTGAGTCACAGGGGTGGATCCCACATAAATGGATTAATGCTCCCCCTAGGGTGTGGGGTAGTGAGTGAGTTCTTGCTTAATTAGTTCCCATGAGAGCTGGTTGTTTAAAAGACCCTGGTACTTCCCTCTCTCTCTTGCTTCCTCTTGCCATGTAATCTACTTGTACCCGCTGACTGCCTGCCACCTTCCACCTTGAGTAGAAGCAACCTGAGGCCCATGCCAAATGCAGCTGTCCCAGAGTCATGAGCCAAATAAACCTCTGTTCTTTATAAATTACCCAGTCTCAGGTATTCTGTTGTAGCAACACAACAACAGACTAAAACAGCATCTGACCTCCTTCCTGTACCCGTTGGTTGGAGCTGAGCTTTCAGCTGGCATATTCGGGGGGGGGGGGAGTGGTTGGCAGGGTTAAGGCTAAGGAAAATGCCTGTGGGGTCAGGATATTGGCTACTTAGGGGTATTGAACAAATAGATAAAGAAATTGGGAATAATGGGAAGCAGTTTTCTCAGCACTAAAGGAGTTACAAATATGGAAAAAGTGAATTCTGGAATTAACCCTGTAGTACTGAATTAGAATTGGATGGGTCAGTGTGGAATCATGGTTTTTAAATATACATAAACTGAAATAGATAGAACTGGAGGTGTGCATGCGTAGGTGTGTGCATACATGAATATATTTCCTGGCTCTGTCTGCAAAAAGGGCCTAGATACAATGACACCCTGGAAGCAAGAAGTATCCAAGGTATTCAGATCTTGATTTCTAAGTAGCATTCTCCACTAAAAGAAAACAAGGGTCCTGGAGAAATGGCTGAATCCAGGGCCAGGGCAGGGAAACAGCAAGATAAGCCTGGATCATGTTGTGCCAGAAAGTAAGAAAATGTTCAACAAATTGTGAAAACAAGTCAAAAGGACATAAGAGTCACCTTAAAGGAGCTTCCATTAGCAAAGCCTGGGAGAATTTGATCGCTGAGATATACAACAATAATAATTATGGATTGTAACCCATAGAGTAAAACAAGATTCTGAGTCAGTACTGGTATAGATGGCAGGTGGGTAGATCGATGGATAGATGATAGATTGATAGAGTGATTGATAGACAACAGATGGATAAATAAGAAAAGAGAGATCTCTACCATATAGTAGAATGACATAAAGGTAAAAGGAATGAAGGTAAAAGGTGAAAGGTAAAAAAATATTTTACAAAATCACCACTCACTGACCATTACAAAAATAATTGATTCAAGCAAGTCATCAAGAATGGTAAAATTCATTGATAAAAGTTTGATGAGGCATGCATTGTATACATGTATTAAAATATAACATTATGCCTCATACATATGTACAATTGATACATGTCAATGAAAAAATGTTTTAAAAATTTAAAGTTTGATGAGGAACAGGAGAATTACATAGTCTCAAACTATTCCCCACAAATTACTTAATTACTCATTAATTGATAGGTATAAAACACACATTAAGTGGCCTTACAACGGAGAAACCTGGAAAATACCATCCAAACCAAGTGATAATAGTTAATCAGAACCAAGAATGAGACATATTGACATCACGTACCTTCAGAAATGATGCACTGAGAACACAACATTATTTCTATGGTACTTCTGCCAAAAATGTATAAATCACAAGAAAATATGAGAAGAACCTAAATTTGGGGACATTCTACAGAATAATGGGCTGTACTCTTCAAAGGTGTTAAGATCATAAAGACAAGGAAAGACTGAGGAACTGCTCTATATTGAAGAAGATTAAACAAACATAATACCTGAATCCAATGTGTCATCTTGGATTGGATCCTGGACTTCATAAAGTTTTACTAGAAAAATTGGCAAAATTTCAATAGAGTCTGGGGATTAGATGGTAGTCTTTTATTATTGTCAGGGTATAAAACACACATTAAGTGGCCTTACAACGGAGAAACCTGGAAAATACCATCCAAACCACGTGATAATAGTTAATCAGAACCAAGAATGAGACATATTGACATCACGTACCTTCAGAAATGATGCACTGAGAACACATTATTTCTATGGTACTTCTGCCAAAAATGTATAAATCACAAGAAAATATGAGAAGAACCTAAATTTGGGGACATTCTACAGAATAATTGGCTGTACTCTTCAAAGGTGTTAAGATCATAAAGACAAGGAAAGACTGAGGAACTGTTCCATATTGAAGAAGATTAAACAAACATAATACCTGAATCCAATGTGTCATCTTGGATTGGATCCTGGACTTCGTAAAGTTTTACTAGAAAAATTGGCAAAATTTCAATAGAGTCTGGGGATTAGATGGTAATCTTTTATTATTGTCAATTACCTGATTTTAAAATTTTGACTTTGATTATGTGAGAGAATGTCCTTGTTTTTATAAAATACACATTGAAGGTAATGAGATATCATTTCTGAAACTTACTTCCAAATGCTTCAGAAAAATATATAGTAAAATGCACATATATGTGTACTGTGAGAGAGACAGAGATAGAGATTGAAAGATACAGAGACAGAATGATAAAATAAATGTACTAAAATGTCTTGATTGAAAGGTATATCAGAGATCTTTGCACCGTTTTGTATCTTTTCTACAAATTTAAAAGTATTAAAAAATAAAAGGCTTTAGGGCCAGCCCTGTGGCTCACTCGGGAGAGTGCGGCACTCAGAGCGCCGAGGCCGCGGGTTCAGCTCCTGCATAGGGATGGCCGGTGCACTCACTGGCTGAGTGTGTTGCGAACCACACCATGCCGGGTGTTGTGATCCCCTTACCCGTCAAAAAAAATAATTAATAAATAAATAAAAAGCTTAAAAAAAAAAAAACCTTAATTTTCTCCACCCCTTGATAAAAGGGCAGGAAACCATGATTCAAAAAATATAAATAAAAAAATATAAATATGTATGCACACACACACACACATACACACAAATACCAGAAGCAATGGCCCAGGGAGTTTACAAAAAAATAATTCAGGGTTGTATTAAACTATCAAAATACAACAAGGAAAAATAGTTACCTATTTCACCCATTTCCATCTCCCAGGAGATGGATCTCAAAAGTTGGGTTCCAAATTTATGTACACTTTTCTCTATTCCAATTTATTGATTTCCAGTTTTTCAGAGAATCATTTTGGCAGATTGCATCCTTTTCCAACATTTCTCAGTGAGGCCACCATCCAAATATTCTGTCTAAAGCTTTATAAATGCTGTCAACATGACCATATTTCATGTCTCTCCCATGTAGAAAAATGGGGAGATTTTCTAATTCCTAGACAATACCCAATATTTTCGTGTGAAGTATTGTGCCTGCATATTAACATTTTTCCCCTTAGTGTCTGAACTTGAAGGCAGGGTTGGGCACTGGGTGGGAGGCAGAAAAGAGGGATAGTTTCAGAGGTGTTTCTTTTCAGAATAGGGGTTTTGTAATACGATCAATTTCATGTTTTCTATGTGATTTTCTCTAATTCTAGATATTGAGTTTGATCTTTGAAGTTTAGAAGAAGCTAAATGCTGAGTTTGCTGTGCTGAGAAGATAAAACACTTGAGTTTTGGGAGAAATCTAGTGTTATAGGAGTCTCAGTGAGAACCAAAATGACAATGATGACGATGGTCATGGTGGTGGTGGTGGCTGTGATGGTGATGATGATTGTGGAGGAGGAGGAAGAGGGATATAGAATTATAATGTTAATGATTTATAATATTTATAATTAACAATGACATAACTTATAATGATAACGTTAATGATTTTGTGCTAACATTGGAGAGCTTATGTGGATCTTGCTTTAAGTGCCCCACATGCCCTTAGCATACTTAATTCTTCAATAACTCTATGAGGTGGGTATTATCATTATGCCTATTTTACAAATGAAGAAACTGAGTTCAAGAGAGACCACGTAAGCTGCCAAAGGTCACAGAACAAAAACAAGGTAGAACCAAGCTTCAAACGCAGGTCAGTATGTCTCTTTCACATGAACATATTGAATCAGGACTTGCCCCTCTGTCTTCTTGCCCCATCTACCAATATACACTGACAATAGTCCCTGAATTTTCATAGAACCCAGAAGTTGAATAGAAAAATTTTTTAATCCTGTCCACTGTTATAGTTCAGATATATACAGACATGCCTGACAAACTTGGGGGCAGAGGGAAGCAAGATTATAGAGAGCAACCGAGAAAGAGAGACTGGAAAGTGAGGGCAGGGCTGGCTGGTTAGCTCAGTGCGTACAGTGCAGTGTTGTAACACGAGTCGAGGATTCAGATCCCCTTACCAGCCAGCGCCCATCCTCACCCCACAAAAAGTGAGGGCAGCCTCAGTACTGCTTGAAGGGAAGGAGAAGAGTTCGTGATGTAGGGAAGACGCTGTACTGGAGGGCACCGTAACCTAGAGCAGGGAGAGGCGTGTCTCTCTGCTCTGCGAAGATGAAAACTAAATTGCAAAACTGAAAGAAAAGCAACTGAAGGTTCAAGCAACTCTGCTGGTGGCCCTCTCCCTTGCCCCCTGCAGCTGAAGAGGGGGACATTAGAAGGAGAAGGCACTCCCCAGAGCACAGTGGGACAGTGGTCACCCCATCATGTTTAGGTAGAGGACAGTGAACACCAGTGCCCGGGCAGCCCGGGCACCATCAGCAGCCAGCGGTCAGCAGAGCAGCCCAGCACCCAGCTGCCCAGAGGCACAGGTGGGACAAGAATACCAACCAGGAATCCTTTCCTGGAAACCTGAACTGAGACTGAGTTTCTCTATTCGAGGGCTGAAGTGACCTATTCTCAGATTTACATATTCTGGGCACCCAGGGACACTTGGGTTAACACTAATATTGAAGAAGTTACTCTATTTTTTAAAAGTATCTAGATTTGCTTTCTATCTTTGAGTTCTTAAGATTTCTACTTTTACTTCATACCTGCTGTTATAAAAGGTGAGCCAGGAGAGAACAAACTACGGTTCTGTGTATTTTCCTGACAAACCCTCCAACCATCTAAATGTGAAAACTGATGATTTGCCATCTTCCATCTGCTCTTCCCAACATTGGTAAAAGCTTGTTGGGGCATTTAAACAGATCTAGTGCATGCGCTACCATGACTTCATTCATTCACTCATTCAGTAAGTATTTGTGGAGCACTTATTCTGTGCCAAGTAGTTGATATGCACAGTGAACAAAGCAATGATTCCCCGCCCTCGTGGAGTTTATAGAATGGGGAGAGAGACGTTAACACAATGCATAATTAATAAGCTAATTATTTGGGATGTGAGAAGGTATAGTGCTATGGAGAAAAGCAAAAGTACAGCAGAGTAAAGGGAATCTGGAATAGCAGACAAGGGTTGGAGTATTAAGTAGTATGAATAGTTTTAATGTTTTGTAACAGGAACAAGTCAGAATTGTTTAATCTGACCCATTCCCAGGCTGTCTCCAAATGTGCCTTTTTAAATAACTCATTGTAAAGTTGTCCAGATGAGAATTTCCAGTTGGAACAATTTAACTGGAATAATTTAAATTATTAAATATTATCGTTTAACCTTGTATATAATGATACAATTGGGTGATATATCATAGAATTGTGTAGCTTTAGAAATAAAAAAGGTCTAATTAGAAAACCATTGATTTCTCATCCCAAAGATAAGAAAACCAAACCCTGAGAGTTTAAGTGACTTCCCAAAATCACCAAGCCAGTAAATGACATAAAGAGAACTAAAACATAGTTTCATCAGAAAAAGTCTTTTTTGTAAACATGAATTTTAATTTTTTTGTAGCAAGTTTACATTTCTATTCCCTGTTTACTTTTTATTCCTTACTCCTGCACCATTTCCAATTCCCCCTGTTCCTCCCTCCCCTGGGCCTTAGTTATTTGTATGTGTGTTTGTGTGAATCCTTTGGATGTTTCTTTATGCAAGTACAGGAAAATATGAAGGTATTATTTAATCCCTTATAAGGAAAGAAATAGCATGTACACATTGCTTTATAATTTTTATTTATTTAGTTGCCTTTAAAGACATCCCTTACCTATCCTCCTAAATTTTCCAGTTTCTATCTTGCAGTGAAGAATATAATACTAGCAATGATGTTTTCTTAGCAGAGATTGGGACTATGGAACAGAGTTCTTTAATCAGTTAAAAGGCTGCAGTTGGACTACAGATAACAGAAAACCTGACTTACAGAGACTCAAATAAACAGACCTTTTATTCTTCTCTTATATCAGAACGCCTGAGGCAGGTGGTTGCTGGCAGTGAGTCATCAGTTCAGCGATGAATCAGAGACCTGGATCCTGTTTTTTCACACTACTGTTCTTCAGTATTGGCTTTTATCCTCTTGCTGTCATCTTGCAATTGAAAAAAGCTATTGCACCTTTAGACATTATCTACATTGGGTGGGTTCGGGTGACGGAGGGTTAAAAGGCCCCCTCCTTAAGCAGCCTTGAATTATTATTCATGAAGGAAAGCCCTCCCTGCCAGCCCTCCCATTATACCCCACTGACTAGAACTGAGTCACATGCTCACTCCTAGACCAATCACAGGCCAAGAGGAACAAAATTGCCTTGGCCAGTATAAACTGACCGACCCTGTGGGCTGAGAATAGGATCCTATCCTCCCAGAAATCCGGGATCTTTTCCCTCTACCTGGACAAAACAAGGCTCTGATAGCAAGAAGGGATATCAGGAACGATTATGGGCAATGGCCAATATCTACTAGAAGCTTGTCATAAAATGTCATAAATGTCATAAAATTATATATTTTGAGAAATATAAGGGTCCTATTAGCTGTTGAACATATATTACATCTTCTCACAACCCACCCATTGTTTCCTTAGGTGCCATTGCTTTAATATATTCTTTTGAGGACACAGATAAAAATAAATTAAGAGAAAAAATACATGAAAACAGGAAAATAAAAGATTTGGAGGGAGAGGGTGTATAATTTCTTAAATACCATCTGTGAGGAAAGGAAAACAAAGCTTCTAACCTGACTAGATGGAGGTTATGTCAGAATACAAAACCTGTGGTCTATTAAAACTATCCCAAACTACACCTTCAATATAGATGTAAATGTATATATATATATATATATATATACTGACACACACAAATATATATATACACGCACAGACATGTGTCTATCTGTCCTTATTAATATTTACTAATTACACGGGAAAAAATAACTTTACCATGGAGAAATCTGGCAGACATTACTTTAATCAAAAGATCGACATTTACATCACCAGTAATGAGATCCACTGAAACCATGTGCCACTTGATAGAATGCAAGGAAAAGAATATCTTGCCAAATACGAATAACCTATATCTAATCATGAAGAAACATCAGACAAGGCCAAATGAGAGACAGTCTACAAATTAACTGGCCTGCAATCATCACAGGTGTCAAGGTTCTAAAAGTTAAAAAAACAGAGGAACACCAGGATGAGCAAGGAGACTAAAACTCAATGACAGCTAAAGGCAGTACACAATTCTGGACTGGACCCTTTTTCTATAAAAAACATCATTAGGACAATTAACAAAACCTGATGGGAGTCTCACAATTAGATGGTAAGAATGTATCAATATTAATTTCCTAATTTCAGTATTTGTATTGGTGTTATGTAGAGAATGTCCTTTTTGTAGGTAATACACAGTAAAGTATTGAGAAGGGATGGATCATCTCAACAACTTAATTTCAAATGGTTCAACAACAACAAAAAATTTTGTTTTATTCTTGCACATTTTCTTTAAGTTTGAGACTGTTTTAAAATAAAAAAAAACCTTCCCATGTTCACTTAATAACATATAGGGATGCCGGTTTTTGTATTGGCTGCATAGTATTCCACTGTAAGGAAATAACTAGTTCTTTATTGACAGACAGTTGGATTGCTTTCAATCCTATGCTGTTACAACCTGCGCTGAAAAGAATATTTTGCACATTATTTAGTACTTATGCTATTTTGCACATGTGCTACTTTATCTGTAAAATAAATAGAAGTTGACATTATTTTAACTGGTTTTAAATGGAAATGCAACATGGTGAAATACTTACTAATATTATTTTTAGTCTGATTGATCTGGTTTAATAATATTTTCATTCATTGATTCAACAAATATTTTTTGATTCACTGCCATAGAGCAAGCTCCGTATCAGTTTGAGGGATACAGTCATCTTTGCCTTCAAAGGACATAAAAGTTTGAGAGATTTAGCAGGCTGGAGTTAATTTACATTTTTTCCAATTTAAGATATGTCTTAATATTGACAATTTTTAAATGGAGGCAAAAAAATTAATAGCTTTTCTCCCTTTAAGGTGCATGTAAACATTTTTCCAACATGGAAAGAAAACCCTTAAAAAGTTTTAGATACTTTTCTAAAATCACTTATCAGCCTCAGTGTTGTTATTAATATATTAATTTTATCATTTTATAGTGATTTCAAAAAGTCTAGTTTGCAGTTTAACGTACTGATTCCTTTGTTTGTTTCTTGCACTTTAAGGTTTCACTGTGCTTCATCAGATGTAAGTTTTGTCTACCAGCTCCTGAAGAGAACAATGGCCCATCTCTTAAAAACAAAATATTATTTTCAAGATTGTTCTTTCCGTATATTTTCAGAAAATAATTCAGAAGAAAATACATTCATAAAAATTGTTCCAACATAAGTGGAGGCCACTAAAGACACCCACTCCAGGAAATTGACACTTAGAGAGCTGACAAATTGCATAAATGGCCTTTTGTGGATATTGATACCAGCCATTCAGACAGAGAAGGCTCTCCACCAAGAATTTATCAAGGAGATCCACAAAATAAATAATTGTGCAAATCCCAGAATATTCTTAGCCAATGTGGTTAAGGAATAAACAATAATAATAACAAACAATTAAGACACCAATTATAGGGAAACACATCTCTCAAGGTCAAAAAAGTAATTCCCCTAAATTGACAACCTTTGTGAAAAGGTTTTGAGCTGGATCTAGAGCTGTATTCCAAATCTGAAGTCAATCTCTGGTTTTTAAGAAGCCAGGCCAAACCCTGGCTGCAGAACAGTGTAGTGGTTGGGAGCATAGTGACGGCTTTGGATCACGTCCTCAGTATTTTATAGTGCAAGCATCCCGTGAGTAATAGTTTACTTTCTCTGAGTCTCTGTGTCCTCAGCTATTTGACGGAGATAATATGAATACTTTTATCTAAGATCTAAACAAAAAGAATCTAATGTAACTACTAGACAGTCTACAATGTGTTGAAATTTGCCTATGAGCATGCAGGTTGATTTTTGTTGGGCTTCTTAGTTAGTGCATTATTAAAAATTTTCCTGGACCTGCTTGCTTTCCCAGCCTCCGCTGTCTTCACACATTACCTAATACATTACACTTTAGAAAAAGTCTTCCTGATGACCCTTTGTAGTTCCCTATGCTGTTTCACATCTCCGTTCCTCTTGCTTGGAATACCTTCCTGACTTTCTTCATGATCAGCTCAAGGGTAACATCTACCAGGAAGCCTTGTGCTGCCTGCCACTGGCGTTCCTGCTGGGCCAAGTCAGGCATATGCATGTGAGCCTGTGAGTGCTGGGAGTGGGAAGAGGAGGATGGGGGTAGGGAGAGGAAGGGTATGCAGGACAAGGGAAAGGTCGCTGAAGAGGTCCTTTGGGACCAGATTGAGAAAGGCCTTACATGTTATGCTAAGGAGTTCGGCATAATCTAATGGGAAAAATCTTATGGAGGCTACAGAGGACTTTAGTACAGGAGTAAGAGGATCAGATTTTTTTTATTCAGGAAGATGATCTGGCTGCAGTGAGGAGCACAGACTGGAGATGGAAGAAATGTCACAAATGTAAGTAGGGCCTACCAGAGGATGAAAAAAACTCTCCCGCAAGCTTCCTTCTACTCTCCTTCATTTGGGGTTTCCAGGAATTGGTGGGTTGGTGTGTGGGCCCAGTGAGGGTGACATTTAACAGGAATCTTGGAGACTACAAGCATCAGGCAGTAAGTGGTAGGGTCCCTGAGGCATGAGTCTGATGTGGCAGCCCCTCCTCCTTATAAGGCAACACTAATATATTCTAGTAGTGGAAAAGGAGAAAGAGAGAGCTGGAGAAACAGGGGAAGATAGTGATGAAGGAGTGTGCTTATCAGGGTAGTTACCATTTTTGCACATTGACTCCATAGAGGGGCTTTTCCTATTTTAGTGGTTCTCAAATTTTAGCATGCACCAGCCTCACTTGGAGGGCTGAGGAAACCATAGCATTGGTGATTCTGATTCTGCAGGTCTGAGGTGGGGCCAATAACTCACATTTCTAACAAGATCCCTTGAGAGGCTGATGCTGCTGGTCCAGGGACCACACTTTGAGAACCACTATCCTATTTTATCTCTGTTGAGCCTCTCAATAACTTGGCAAGGTGGTATTATTTCAACAGAAGAAGAAAGAGTTACTGGAGGATTAAGTAACCTGACCCCTACCCTAGGTCAACGAGTAAGTAGGAAACAAAACTTCTGAGCCAGGATCCACTGGGCTCAAAAGTCCATGCTTCTTCCACCTCACTCTCCCTTTTCCTCCACGACTGTCTTGAGACAAAGGACAAGACAGAGGCAGCTCCCAGCTATTTCCTTTCCATCAGTGTCCAAAGTGCCTGCAGCAAGTAAGTGTGAGGGTGGAATTTAAAGGAACATTTTGTACCTCTGAGTATTTTTTTTTTCTCCAGAAACCCTTTCAATTCCTTGAGCTATATCTTCACTCTGACCCAAAAGATGATACTAGATACAGCATATGCAATTGCTGATAGAACATCTCCTCTGACCGAGGCACAAAACAAACATCCAACTTTGCCGTGTGCGGTACAATGCCAGGGAGCATGGGATCTGCCCACATGCATCTTGTCTTGCATGCCTTCACCAGTGAGTTCAGCTTCCCCAGTGCTTGCATTGCTTCCACCCAGCACTTCCAGGGGGTTTAGTAAGGAGTCGCCCCACTGTGCTCTCTGCAGGTCTTTTCCCTTTTTTCATAAACATTTCCACATGCTATGGATGTCCGGCCAAATGCTGCTTTCAACTTTGGATCATTTGTTTGAGTGTCATTACTTGCTGTTGTCTGCCTTGGGCTAGAAAAAATAAAAGGAAAAGAATAAGAAGGAAAGGAAAGAAAAAGAAAAGAAACCACCCATAAAAACCATTCACTTTGAATATACCTGTGCTTGAAATTGATTATTTTCTCTCTGTAAGAAGCCAAGATGCCTGTTTTTGGTGAAAGGGAACATTTTAATCCAATGTTTCGTTATTGTTTTCTAAAAGGCAATATTCAACCTGTAAAGTGGGCATGGTTTGCTTAACAAGTCCTATAAATTTTTTGTGTTTTATTTACAATGTATATGTTTCCACATTGCGATAATCAAAAGAAGGCTTCTTCTCCTGAGATTTTTTTCTGCATAGGGAGATAATAAACATCAATAAAAAAACTTTGCCCACCATATTTTGCCCAAGGCAAGACTTGATAATTTTCTGAATTTTTAAACTTATCTCACCATGATAGTTCTTACTGACTTAGTCAACTTAGTATTAGTTGACTTAGACTTGACATAGTTTATAATTCCTTGACTTTAGGTGGCATTTTTGTCTATGTGGATTTTTAAAAAATCATCACACTGTACATAGTGTAGGTAAGTGAGAAATTAGATTTTCATAAATGTGATTTTATAAACGAAATGCCTTCTTCTCTTCCTCTCCCTTGTCTCATTGTCTCCTTTTTTCTTTCCTCTTTCCCCTTCCCCCTTCTTCCTTTTCCCTGAACTTTCCTTCCCTTCCCTGACAATTAAGCCCAAAAGCTATTAGGCAGGACTGGGCAGGACATGATGGGGAGGTGGGCAGTTCAGCTTGGGATGTTAAAACTCCATTGAGTTGAAGAGAGTTCCACACTAGGGGATGGTGGCAAGCACTGGCCCAGCATGAAAGGCTATCAAATTTAGCAAATAAAAATACATAGCCAAAGCAATTTTGAACAAAAAGGACAAAGCTGGATGCATAATACTACCTGACTTCAAAACATATTACAAAGCTATAGTAAACAGAACAGCATGGTACTAGCATAAAAACAGACACAAAGACCAAAGGAACAGAATAGACAGCCCACAAATAAATCCACACATTCACAGTCAACTGATCTTTAACAAAGGTGCCAAGAATATGCACTGGGGAAAAGGCAGCCTCTTCAATAAATGGTGCTGGGAAAACTGAATATCCACACACAGAAGACTAAAACTAGACCCCTATTTCTCATTACACACAAAAATCAACTCAAAATGGATTAAAGATTTAAATGTAAGACCCAAAACTATGAAACTACTAGAAGAAAAAATACTGGAAATGCTTCATTAAATTGAACAGAGTAAGACTTTTTTGAAAAAGACTTCAAAGAAAATAGACAAATGGGATTACACCAAACCATAAAGCTTCTGCACAGGAAAAGAAACTATCAACAAAGTGAAGAGACAAGTACAGAATGGAGAAAATATTTGAAAACTATGCATTTGCTAACAACTAAATTTGTCCCCCAAAAGTTCATGTATTGAAAACTTGATACCCATTGTAATGGTGTTAGGATGGTAGGAAATTTGATTATGGTATTTGAAAGGTGGAGCCTTTCAGAGGTGATTGGATCATGAGGACTCTGTCCTCATGAAAAGATTAATCTATTCATGGATTAATGGATTAATGGTTTAGTGGGTTATCATGGATGCAGAGTGGGGCTTTACAAGGAGAGCACATGAAAGAGCTCTTGCCATTCTCTCATGCTCTCCATGTGATTGCCTCTGTCACCACAGGACCCTGTAGAGAGTTCCCACCAAGAAAAATGCCCTCACCAGATGTGTTCCCTGGACCTCAGACTTGCCAGCCTCCAAAACTGTAGGAAATAAATTTCATTTCTTTATAAATTATCCAGTTTCAGGAATTCTATTAGCAACAGAGAACAGGCTAATACAGCATCTGACAAGGTGCTAATATCCAGAATATATAAGAAACTGAAACAACTCAACAGCAAAAAGCCAAATAATTTGATTGAAGAATGGGCAAAGGACCTGAAAAGACATCTTGAAAGAAGGCGTACAAGTTTTTTCACACACATGTGAAAAAATGCTCAACATCACTAATCATCAGGGAAATGCAAGCTAAAACCACAATGAGATATCATCTTACTCTAGTTAGTTTCCTGTTATCAAAAAGAGAAAATAACAAATGCTGGTAAGGATGTGGACAAAAGAGAACTCTATTACACAGTTGATGGGAATGTAAATTGGTACAAACATTGTGGAAAATGATATGGAGGTTCCTCAGAGAACTAAAAATTAAACTACCTTATGACCCAGCAATCCCACTACCGCATATATACCCAAAGAAATGAAATCAATATTTCAAAGGGATACCTGCACACCCATGTTCATTGGAACACTATTCACAATAGCCAAGACATGGAATCAACTTAAATGCCTATCAACAGAGGAATGGATAAAAAAATTGTGATATATATACACAATGGAATACTATTCGACTATGAAAAAGAATAATATCCTATCATTTGCAGCAACATGGATGGAACTGGAGACCGTAATGTAAGTGAAGTAAGCCAGGAACAGAGAGACAAATACTACATGATCACACTCATGTGGAATCTTAAAAAAGAAAGAAAAGGGTGGTTCTCACTTTTTTTAGACATAAAGAGCAGAATAGTGGTTATCAGAGAGTGGGAAGGGAAGTGGGAAGTGAGGAGAGAAAGAAGGTTAGTCAATAGGTATAAAGTCACAGTTAGATAGGAAGAATAAGTTCTGGTATTCTAGAGTGACTATAGCTAATAATATTTTACTGTATACTTCTAAATAGCTAGAAAAAAGGATCTTGAATATAGTCACCACAAATAAATAACAAATGTTTAGGTAATAAAAAGTATAGAAAGCTCAGTTAAATTTGAATTTCAGATAATGTATTATTTCTTTAGTACAAGTATATTTTATGCAATATTTGGGACATACATATACTAAGAAAATTCTTGTTTATCTGAAATTTAAATTTAACTGGATGTCCTGTATTCTGTCTGCCAAATCTACCTCAGAGCGCAGTCTAGATGAGAAGGGGCAGTGCATCCATGGAGAAGGGGCAGTGGGGACAGCAGGTTAGCACCCAGTGTCAGACCCAAGCTAGATGACAGGGACATTCCTAAAAGAAAGGGATGATGGCTCAGGGGATTGCTTATATAAAGGGGAATTGATCAAATAAGGAAATATAGTGAGGATCATTTTGGAGATGGGACTACAAATTTGGAATGGGAGAAAACTAGAATGAGACCTGTGTTGTGGAATTGTACTTGGAGACAGTGTGAGAACATGGATAATCATTTTAAAATGTTATATGAGTATATATGTGCTTTATATGCATAGGCTGTCTCTAGAATATGCACAAGAGAGTTGTAGCAGTGTTTACCTCCAGGGAGTACAATGAGTGGCTGGGCATAGGATTGAAAAATTACTTTTCCTCATATGTCCTTTGCTACTTTTAAAATTTTGTGCCACATGCTCACATTACCTGCACTAGAAAAAATATATTTTAAATATTCAAACATGAAAAAAAATAGAATTGGATCTATTTCAAATCAGAGTACTAGAGGTCACAGAGACCTTAGAGATTTTCTAGGCCAAATTTCTGAATTTAAAATGCATCACTAAGGATGAGAAAAGTTATGTGACTCTCAAAGTCACAGAACCAACTTGTGTGTTACAGTGGAAAGAGAAGGCGCTCTGGATTCACATCCTGATTCCATCACATGGCAGCTCAGTACCCTTGGGCTAGTCACTTGTCTCTCTGAACCTCACTTTGCCCCACTGTAGGGTAGGGCAAAAAGCAAGGGCTCTCGAGTCAGCCCACATGGGGTGAGTCCTGCCCAGCTTCACCTGGTCCCAGGGCAAGATCTTGGGCAAGTCAGCTGGCCTCTCCAAGCTGCAGGTTCTTTGCTATGATTGTATTAGCTTTATTTCATCAAATCTAAGAAGCCCTAGATTGTTTAAGATGCGCAATTATTTTATATTCTACTAACAAATTTTTAAAGTGCTACAATGAATTGTAAGATGGCAACCATTGTGAGATGCATGTTGATTTCAGAGATGTTAAAATGTGAAAAACATGCATCTTAGAATTGTTGTAATATGACAGCATTTACCAAATGGAATAAATAGATAACATAAAAGAAGGTCCAATGGCACATATGTGAAGAAAATCAGGCTGGCATCAAAAAAAAGAAAACATTATGGATAGGGGAAAAAGGAAAGTGAAGTTATAATAGGAAGTAAATACATCAATCTTTGCACGATCTTAATCAAGAAAGCATAAATAGTTTGCACACACTTGTAAGTAAATTTTTTAAATATAAACAAAATAGAATTGAGGTTAGTTCCCAGGAAGGCTGCACTGGGGTCAAATAATGTGACCAAGAATGAAAACCCATTCTCTGTGCTGTAACGACACAGTAACAGGAGGCGACGGATGTGCAATCTTGAGCTGGGCATGGAAGCAGGCAGCACTGGGACCACCCAGCTGGGTTGGTGTATAGGCTGCCTCTGGGCAAGCACCTTAGTCAAAAGAGGCAACAAAATCAGCAGGGGGTTGGAGAGGTCTGTAAACTGTAGACCGAAGCAGGAATGCCTGAGAACTTCAGGGAAACCGTGGCCTGTTTAATTCTGTTAATGCTGGTGAAACACGGAAATTTAAAAATAATATTGCCTTTGAAATTCTACCAACTAGTCAGCACCATGTACCGGAACTGAGTTCTGGAAGGAGGGGACTGTGTACCGGAAGGAGGTGGAGGCACTCCTTAGCATCCCTGTGTGGGATGAGAGGAGTCCAGGTCGACCTGCCCTCATAACCACCAGCGCGTGTGGGGATGGGGAGCAGAGCTCTGAAAACAAGTCAACACTCACCTCGCAGAGGTGCAGTGAGACTTCATGACATCGCCCTGCTGGGTACATGGTGAGTGCACAATAAATGCTAGCTATTGTTAAAAGGAAAAAAAAAAAAAAAAAAAAGCTTTGTCAACCATAAAATGCTATATAAATATTTATATTGTGTAATTTTTTTAAGCACCATCACGATTAAATTCTGGTTCTCAGGGCTTGCGATCCAGACCTCTTTGCAAATGCCACACTATGCTTATTTCATGCACAATTACTTTAAATTGAACCCTTTTTCAATAAACCACATTATATGTACTTGTTCATAAACAATATTTGTGCATGGGTGCTGTGCATCTTTCAAATATTTCCATAATACATACATATAATATAACATAGAAACACAGATTTTTCTTTTAAAGAACAAAGCTTCAGCAGTTTCTCTTGAATTTTATTCTGTCATTTGACTACGTTATATTTCTGATGTTCAATTTGCACTGAGTACATTATGGACTTCTCTTGGGAACAGAAAGAATTTTTTTAAGTAAACATAAAATGCTTTGATAAATCAAAACATATGAATGAGATTTCTGTTAAAAATGTTCCAATCTGTTTTGAGATTTGAAATAAAGCTCTGTCTTGAACATAATAAAACTCGTTAACCAAAAGGCAATAACAAAATTATAATAACTTATTTCTTATAGAAGTAATGCATAGGGCTTATTTTAAGAGTTTAGTTATATAAAATACAAGGGAAATCTTGCTATAAACTAATTGTAAAGAAACTTAAAAGCTGTTAAGGTCTGTGCTGAATTAAGCTGGCAATAGTGTGGACTATTTAGAATCCATACATAGCAGCTTATATCATAAACTGGCCCTCATGTCTCTCATGCTGAGAAATCAATCATATTCTAAATATGAAATCTCCCCTCAGTGTTAGCTCTACAAGAGCAGGGACCCTGCCTGGCCCGTTCACAGCTGTATTCCCAGCAACTACGATAGTGTCTGCCATAGTAGGGCTCAATAAATATTTCTCTAATGAATGAACTATATACCTAGACATTCAGTGATTTAAAAAATCCCAATCATCAAAATTCTAAATATAAAAAACAGGTAATTGAGGAATGATAATTTAAAATACAAAATGGTCCCATAAGCTCATAAGTTTGGTCCAGGTCGAAGTGCAGTAGAACAGAGATCTGAAAATCTCAACTCAGCTAACTAGCCAGCTGTGTTTAATAAGCCACGTAGCTACACCATTTAACTTGTCTGAGATTTACTTTCTTTACTCCTAAAATGATGAAGGTGGGGGATGGCTGAAACTAATAATTCTAAGGGCCCTTCTAATTCCAAAATTCTATGACACCGTAAAATATAAAGCCTCATCCCAAGGCATTTATGTGTATGTTTACTCATTTTTACTTGAGATAAAAACACAGAAACTTTTAGCTAAATGACTACCAAAATTAGTAGTGTGGTAGAGACTGTTGGGTGTCCTCCAAACCCTGTTCTCTCCTCCCTCCTGTGCACAGAGCAAGGCTGCATTTCTCAGAGGAATCCTTTGCAGTGAGGTGTGGCATGTGACCGTCTTCTTGGAATGAAACGTTAGCATGTGGTGTGCATCACTTTCAAGCTTGGCTCATGAAACCACCTAGGTATGCTTCTCCAACTCTTGCCCTTCCAACCGTCTAGGATGAGGACATCCACCTGCCACTGCCCCCCACCCCCAACACACACAGAGTGACTTTAGAAGCCATGTGTTGAACATGGTAGAGCTACCATCAGTCTGAATTCCTGAATAACTTTGTGCAGTAGAACACCTACACTGTCTCTCACCCCAGAAAAGTTGGGAGACAATTCTTCATGGGTCTCTCGTTTTTCTGCACGTCCTATGAGCTGAAGCACTAAATGCCTCTGTGCTGGACTATTTTTTCGAGACGTTTGTATAGTGAATAGACTTGAAAGATAAATAATCTCCTTTAGAAGCAAAGGGCATGTTTGTTTATTGTTTAGTGTAATAAAAGTAATGTCTCCCTCGGGGCAAAGGGCAGGTTTGCTTGTAGCTCAGTATAAAAGTTCTGGGTTCCTTAAACTCAACAATCCTTAGTTTTGTTTCAAATCCACTCCACAAGCAGCACTCACCAGGGACACTTAGTATTGCCTTGCGGAACTTGGGACACATGGGCAACTGATACAAACATGAAGCTCGTGCTGCTTGCTGTGGCATGAGTAATAGAGTCATTTGTCTCTGACCTAAGAATTTTACATCTTCTGCCAGTTCCCATGAAACTATGGTAGGCTAACTTGTGATCTTGCAAGCATAATAAGACCTCAGATGTTCACAGTTCTTGACACCTACCCACTCTCCCACCTCAGAAAAACACTGGACTGTTATATGAATAAGCCACTACATTTTGGAACTGTTTTTATAACCAGTACAGCAGCAGTCACATTCCTATTAAAAATTCAATAAGAAATTAGAGTAAATTACCTTACATTTGTCAAATTACAAGATGAAAATAAAGGATATCTCTGTTAAATGTGAAAACTAAATTAAATGAATCAAAATGTATCAAAGGATACTGCTATGGTTTGAATGTATGTGTGTCCTTCCAAAATTCGTATGTTGAGGTTCAATCCCCAATGCAATAGTATTAAAAGCAGGGCCTTTAGGAGGTGATTAAGTCATGTGGGTGGAGCACTCATGAAATTAGTGCCCTTATAAAAGGACTGGAGGAAGCCTGTTTGACCCTTTTCCCCTTTTCCCCTTTGCCCTTCTGCCATGTCCATGTCAGAACACAGCAATAAGGCACCATCTTGGAAGCAGAGATCCCTTACCAGACACTGAATCTGCTGGTGCCTTGATCTTTGATTTCCCAGTCCCAGTACTGTGAAAAATAAATTTCCATTGTTTATAAATTATCCAATCTAATGTATTTTGTTGTAGCAGCTCGAACAAACCAAGACAGGTACACTAGTCCTATATAATATCCTGTGAAAATAATGTTCCATGCTCAGACATTTTGCAATATATTGCTGTTTTATATCTCTTCCCCCATCCCTGGAGAGTCCCAATGCACATTAGTTTATTAAAGATTCTGGGAAATCCTGCAGTAAACTATTTGCATTATTTAATCAGCAGCATTTCTTAAACTTTTTCAGCTTAAGCCCTATTACTATTCTATGAAATGAATTATGACGGTCTGAATGTATTCCCAAAATGCACGTGTTGGAAACAATCTCCAATGCAACAGTGTTGGGAGGTGGGACCTCATGGCAAATGTTTAGGTCATGAGAGCTTCATCCTTGTGAATGGATTAATGCAGATTATGAAAGGGCTTGAGGCTGGAATTTTGATCTCTTGCACTCGTTTGCCTTCTCACCTTCTGCCATGGGCTGATGCAACATGAAGACCCTGGCCAGATGCGACCCCTCCATCTAGGACTTCCCACTCTCCAGAACTGTTCAAAATAAATTGCTTTTCTTTATAAATTACCCAGTTTGTGGTATTCTGCTGTAGCCACACAAAACAGACTAAGACAAGAGTGTTCCATGGAATACATGGGGGGAAATGCAGGATTAGATCATTTCTAAAATGCCTTTATCCATCTATGATTCAACTGTCCAAAAATAAGAAACACATTCTTTCATTTATTAGACAAATGTGAGTCCACATTGTGCTTCTTAAACTTTAATGTACAAACAGATCCCCTGAGAATCTAGTTAAAATGCAGACCCTGATTCAGAAAATCGGTGTAGGGCCTGATAGTCTGCAATTCTAACGAGCTCCTAGGTGATGTCAATGCTGCCGGTCAATAGACCATTCTTGGCATAGCCAGGGTCTAGAAAATACAGGATCTAAAAAAAAAATAGTCAACACTTGTGATGATTGCTTTAAGACATTTAGCAAATTGATAGATAAGTCTATATTAATGCAAATAATTTCTAATTATATATATTTAAAGACATGGTCCCCATTTGTTGCCTCTTGTTAGACAACTTGGGGATGATTTCAGAATTTTTCAGTATAACCTGGTGAATTCAGGAACATGTTTACTTACTAGAAAAATGTATAGGAATCACTCTGGGATTTTGCCATCATGAAGCCTATTCCCAGAACAGAAGTTTGGACAGAGACAGGGTCTTCAATAAAGACTCTTAAAAATAGTTTGTGATTCAACCCAGCAGAGGGAATTAATCTGGCCAGATTATTACCTATATGCTGTGGACTAAAGATGACTACATTTTTTTCTCTCCAGAGACTTTTTTTTTTCCTTTTTTTTTTTTTTTCTAGCTCAGATTTGAAGTTCCTTGGTCTATCTTTCAAAAATCATCTTCTCAACTTTGCTCTCACAGTTCTATGGCAAACTTTTTCAACAAAATATAAAGGTGTGTGAGATCGGGTAGAAAAGTTATAAGGAGATAAGCTTCCAGGAGCATAAAAACTTAATATCAATGGTTACTTTCCACAATAAATATGAGGGAAAATTTGGCATGTGCTAATTAGGGAGTTTGATATGTGTGAATTTGTTTCCAATTATGAGAGCTGAGTCCAATAATGAATTCTTTGAACCTGTTTCCAAAGTAACATATGTGGCTCTATAATAAAATTTTATACCAATCCCTAAATAAAAATAATTTGCAACCTTCATGATATGTGAGAGGAAAAATGTCAAAGGTACACTACATGCTCTTAATGGAAAAACAATTTTTAAAAATTTTAAATTGTAAGCATCTGGGGAAAATATGTGTTATTATGTGAAATAAAAATAAAAGTGTATCTTTTTTATAAGTAGACAAAATGAAAGAAGTTTAGTATGTGGGATTATAAAATCATTAGTATATTTCCCTTTCACTTAGATTTTTGTTAATACTGTATTTCCACTATTAGTGTACATTTACAATAATGTACAATAATTACAGTACAATAATACTGTATTTCCACTACATTATTCAAAATAAATCTGTTAAGACAGCTCTTGCTAATGGGTCTGTGGAAACACTACTAGTTTCAAAATAAATCTGTTAAGACAGCTCTTGCTAATGGGTCTGTGGAAACACTACTAGTTATGTCAATGGGATGAACTTGGAAAAATACTATATTTGTTTTGCTGTTTTTTCTTTTTTTTTAATGTGTTGGAGTGGAAAAAATGTTGATTGATCAGAACTTTCTGTCGATGTAGTGTATAAGACTAAAATATATATATAGGGAACAGATAAGCAACCCAGCAGATAGCAGATGGCACACCTGAAGTGAACAGTGGACAGGAGTTTAGTAGACTATTTACAAAGATGTAGACAGGGTTTAGGACAACCAGCAAGGAATAGGGCAGTGCCAGGGGGATGGGGGTGGAGGTGAAAAGGCTAGCAGGGGTGGAGGGGGGTGGAGGTGAAAAGGCTAGCAGGCAGGGAGCTATTGTCACTCTTAGGCCTAAAGGGGCAAGGACAGAGAGGTCATGGAACCCAGGTTGGGCTGCTGAATGAAAAAGGCCACTGAAGGGAGAGCACAGCTAATGAACAGCATCCCAACAGGGGGACCCTGAGGAATAGATGCCCCAACCTCACATTCCTGATGCATCTGAATCACAGATCCCAACCAAAGCCAAATGACAAGGGGGCAGCCTGGTGCAAGTCAGTCTCCCAGGCCCAGCACAGGGGTAGACAAGGGCAGTATGTGGATGTGGAGATTATGTGGGGAAGTAGAAAAAAGGGCTATACAGGGGGGAAGAAAGAAGATCTACTCTTGGGTTCACATAGGACTTGTGCTAAGGGCTTCAGGTTAATTCTAATGAAGAAAAATACGGCTAAAGGCACTTTTGAAAACCTGGAGTGTTGTATAAACATGTTTATTTCTCTTTACATGCAAGAGTGCCCATGCTGTATTTGCTTGGCTGAAATAAAATGTTCCAAGATATCTTGCACTCTCCTTTGCATTAATAGCAATAGCTACTGGATATTAAAATAAGAATTTTGTTAAACCTTTTTTAAAAAATCTCTCCTGATCACACTTTGTTGTGGCAGATTTTATATAACTTACAGCTGTCACCATCATCATCACAGTCATTACCAACACTATCAACAATTTACACTTGTGGCAAACAAAAAAGGTATCTTTTTGGGAAATTTGCAAGTCAAGAAAGTTTCCATGAGGGCATAAGGATGATTTTTCAATTTTATATATATATATATATATATATATATATATATATATATAATTGAAAAATCATCCTTATGCCCTCATGGAAACTTTCTTGACTTCCAAATTTCCCAAAAAGATACTTTTTTTGTTTGCCACAAGTGTAAATTGTTGATAGTGTTGGTAATGACTGTGATGATGATGGTGACAGCTGTAAGTTACGGAATGCTTACTTTGTTTCCATTTTAACATTGTACAGATGGGAAACTAAGGTGAAAGGAAGTCCATTAACTTCTTCAAATCTTATCACAAGAAATGATTGGGGTTTTAGAGGCAGTCTGACTATAGAGCCCACAATTGTAAACGTTCTATTGTCTTCCCTTCTGGAAAGAGTGAATTCCACATTTTATTCTAATATTGAGAAAGATGATTGGTGGTCTTTAAAACTTTCACTTGAAAGCTAATATAATAAAATGCAAAACTGCCAAAGATGAGAAAAGAAGAGAAAAGACATCAGAGACAGGGCGAAGGAAGGGAGATGGCAGATGACGGTTCCAAACTGATTCCAGTCTACTTGCCGGTTCCTGCCATTCAGGATGGCTATCGGTTGTGTCTTTCCATCTGAACTGGACATTTGTCCCTTCTATTCCTAAATATCGCTATGAACACTCGAGAGCTAAGTTTGATCATTTTGTTGAATATTTATTACAGTCCTGCATACAAAACTCTAATATAAGAATGTAGAATGCTTTTGCCACAGGCCTTAAACTTACCCCATGTCAGCTTTGTTCAATGAAATTCTAAGAAATATGATGAGATTGTATAATGTGCATATGGCCACATTGTATCTGTCAGTATAAACCTGCGATACTAACCTGCTAAGCTGATTTTTGTATAACATGCTGATCAACCAAACCAGGAGTTACCCATATTATGTGGAGTCAAACCTAAAAACATTAAAACATCATAAGGAAATAAATAATAACTCTCATTCTACTTTGGAACATCAAGGGATAAATAGCCAATTATAGATTACTTAGGCTTGATGTTTCTCCATCTCTGGACTGCTTGGCCCATTTTTCTATTTATCAGATGAAAGTCTAAAAAATATGTAAAAGTGGAACCCTTCAGTAAGTTAATTTAATGACTTGTTAACAGCTTTGACATAAAGGTTGGTGATGGGATTAAAATATTTATGTAAAATGACACATTGAGGTTAACAGTAGGATTCAATTATCCATGATACCCAGTAGCACGAAGGCTGAGAGATATTGCTGTAAATTTTCTAAGCCATATTTAGCAGAAGAGTTGAGAAGGAATTCAATGGTTCCAAACTGATCTGATTTGCCTGGTGACTGTGCCAGTCTTTGCTGTTACAGATGTGTAAATTGTAGGGTGCTGAAGACAACCCTGTTATATCCCTTGTCTTTGCCACCTGCCAGAAGAGGATTTATCTGGGCCAGGCCTGGACTTCTTAAATAGTTTTCTGTACTGGTCATTTGTTGTTTTTACCTCTCTGGTATTCATTTTCTTTTTTCTTTTTCTTTTTTTTTTTTTTTTTTTTTTCAGTTTACAACACTTCAAATTTCCTTTGTGAAGCTACCCCACCCCCAATCTCAGATCATGCGGCTTGAGACAGATCATGCTATCCATACTGATTTCCTTAGCCATATGGATTTGTGTGGGCACATGAGCCAGGCCTGCGCTAGCATCAAAATTGTATCCCTCTGGGCACATTGGTTGATTTAGAGATGGACATAAACCCAAGTTAATCCAATCATAGTTAATTTTAAGTCTTGGTAAGGTACATCTATAGAAGAGTCTTTTCTGCTAGGATGACTAGCACTAACAATGATATGATCTTAGAGATACAGGGCACCCACATGGAGTTCAAGAATGAAACCCATGAATGTAATGCGGAGAAAATGGAGAAACTGATGCCTGATAACACTGGTTGAGCCCATGGATCAAACCTTGCCTGAAGATATGAATACTGGACTTTCAGTCATATTAGCCAATTCATCCTTCTATGTGTTTAGATGAGTTTGAATTAGGCTTTCTGTCACATGCAATAAGAGAGTTCTAAAAAATATATTCCCCAACCATATTTAATCTCACCTTCTAGTCCTTCTAGAAAAAACTCCCTGTTGATCTGCCTTTTGATCTAGCACTCTCCCGTTAAAGCACATTTAACAATAAATCCTCAGTGCTTAGCTTGACAGGCACAATCTGGCCTCTGCCTCAACTTGGCCAGCTCAGGCATGAGGCTTAGCAGCACGAAGCCAGTTGAGAGGGAGAAAAAATAAGACTTGGATGAGAAGCAGTCAGCATTCTGTGGCATGCTTGGGAGGGGGCAGTTGTGGTATCTGGGAATACTGCCTTGTGGTTATTTCTAAAATCAAGAGTAAAATAAATATGGAAGATTGGAGACATAAAACAAATATTTCAGAGACATAATTCTGGGAAATCCAGATCATCAAAAGGAGTAGGGACACTGCAGCTCAAGGGCTAGGTGGATTTTCCTCAGTCCTTTGGTTCTTGAACCTGGTTGGAGGCAGGCAGGCAGCTGGCCATGAGGTTGGGTTACCAGAGCTCACTCTGGAGAGCAACCATAATAATCCCACCTGCCAGGGGAATACAGGCTACTGCCAAATGCACTAACCCTGTCGATATTTACTCCAGAAGTCAGATAGGCCTGAGCCTGCCCCCATGAGTCCTTTAGTTGCTTCAGCTGGAGAAGACAGAGGCAGGGAAAAAAGGTAGTTGCTAACAGGTGCATCTCACTTTCCAGCCCTGAGGTGGGTTGCATGCTTCATCTTGGAGACCAACCTAGACCTGGGCTTCAATCCCAGATCCACCATCACCTTAAGAAAGTGTTTAAATTACCTATATGTCAGCCTTTTCATGCACATAATAGTTATTTCCTCAGAAGGTAATTGTGGTAATTAAATAAGAAATGTGTGTAAAAGCTTAACACAGAGGAGTCAGTAAATGCTATTTCTCATTTCACCCCTACACTGCAGATAAGCTGAACACACCATTTCCTATACATAGCTGATGGGTTCCATCTTTACACATTCTATTTTATCTCCTCTTGTTTCCTTACTGAAATTCTACCCATTCATTAAGATTTAATCAAAAGCCACCACTTTCATGATGCCTTCCTCCCAATAAGATGTAATCTTTCCTTCTGCTCTAGCTATTTGTAACAGACAGAAACTGCATACAGGGCAGTCAGTAATTCTTAATCCTGCCTGCATATTGGAACCATTTGGAAATCTATTAAAAATATTGATGTCTGGGCCCCAATCCCAGAAATTCTGATTTAATTGGTCTGGGATGAGTCTCAAGCATCAATATACTTAAAGAGCTCCCCAGGTGATTCTACTGTGCAGCTCAGATTTAGATGGGTGGAGTGTGTTCTTAAATAATGTTTATCAACAAATTCAAGCTAAGATATTAATGGATTAAAGTTTTAACAGACTAACCTTTAGAATACTGCCTTTTTATTAAAAGAATGCAATACTATACTGTAAAAATACAAAGGTAAATAAGATTTTTTAAATGTCTAGCCTAAGGGGCTGGCCAGTTAGCTCGGTTGGCTAGAGCACAGGCTTATAACACTAAAAGGTCACAGGTTCAGATCCCCGTACCAGCCAGCTGCCAAAAAAAAAAAAAATTTAAATGTCTAGACTGCAGAAAGGAATCACAATTTAACTAGGAAGATGAATATAGAGATTAGAGCATAGACTATGAAATATGAATGGTATCCTAGAAATGTGTCTAAAGTATTTTAGGAGCACAAAGAGGAAAGGCCCATTGATTTGAAGGTGTCAAAAATGGAGAGGAAAAGGTCTTTGAAATGTGGATGACATTGGGCTGAATGTTAAAAGGTGACAACAGGTTTGCAGGGTGAGGAGTCAGAAGACTTTCCAGGTCACATATTGAGGTATCAAAGTGCATGAGTGGTTCTAATTCCTATACCTTCTTTTGTTTTTTTTCTTTTTGTCTTTTTTCGTGACCGGTAACGGGATCACAACCCTCAGTGTCGCGCCCGTACCGTGCTCAACCAGTGAGCGGACCGGTCTCTATATGGGATCCGAAACCCTCAGCGGGAGTGCCGCCGCGCTCCCAAGCGCCGCATTCCTATACCTTCTTTTGTTTTTTTTCTTTTTGTCTTTTTTCGTGACCGGTAACGGGATCACAACCCTCAGTGTCGCGCCCGTACCGTGCTCAACCAGTGAGCGGACCGGTCTCTATATGGGATCCGAAACCCTCAGCGGGAGTGCCGCCGCGCTCCCAAGCGCCGCCT
>NW_007729838.1:31503-33429 GCF_000696425.1 Galeopterus variegatus
AAGGCAGGGAGGCTAGTTCCCAAATCACACCTATATTAGACTACTTTGGTTGCAATGGACCAGCTCCCAGATTGAGTTATTTTTTAGAAAAAGAAAAAGAGTTATCTTCCAAAACCAACTCATAGGAAAGATGAGTGTGACAGGGTTCAGGGATAACTGTACCAGGAACTGGAATACCTACAAGACTATATTCTTCCCCTGTCCAGGAACTGCTTCTCTCTAGATGTCAATTTCATCGTCACAGGCTTGCTTTGTCCATGCTGCCATGGCTGGTGTTGGTCTCTAGATTCACAGATTCTCACCTCTCCTACCTGTGGAAGTATTCTGAGTGGCTTGAATTAGGTCTTGTTCATGCCTAGACCAAGCACCAAAGCAAGATAAGCTACACTCTGATTAACCTAGGTTGGGTCAGGTGCCCATCTCTGGCCAAGCACTATGGCCAAGGATGCAGAGTCTGAGGGAAGTTGTGAGCTTCCATTGAATTCAGTCCTATGGTTAAAATAAGCATTTCCTAGAAGAGAGAAGGTGAGGAAAAGAAAAGAAGAGTGTTGAACAGATCTTAGAGATGAACCTCCACCACTGCTAATCTCTCATATACCCTTTTCTTCCTATTTAAATAATTTTCCAAATGCCTCTGTGGTTGATTGATTGCAAAAATGGCTCCAATTCTCCACTTTTCCCTCTATCCATCGCCTTCACCATGTGACTTTGCAGCAACTTCGGTTGAGAGGCAAAGTACACATCCCCACCCCTTGACCCTAGGCTGGTCTTGTGACTTTTTATGGCCAGTAGAATGGACAGAAGTGACAGTGGGCGAGTTCTGAGCCTGGGCTCCAAGAGGCTCTATGTTTTTTTATTTTTTCTTTTAAAACCCTGCTACCAACATTAGAGCAAGCCCAGCCTAGTCTGATGGAGGATGAAGACCCAGTACGGAGAGCCAGACTGTTCTAGGTGAGCTCATTCTAGACTAGCCAGCCATCAGCCAAACCACCAGCTGAGTCACAGACACATGAGCAAGCTCCGCCAAGATCAGCCAAGCCTCGCCAAGACTAGAAGAGCTACCCAATGAAGCCACAAACTCATGAGCTGAATAAATGGATGTTGTTTTACATTATTTATTGGATTTTGTGGTTGCATGTTAACAGAATTTTTGTGGAAATAGATAACCAATATAGCCACCAGTTTATAAAATGCAATAATCCCACATATAATGACAGATGTAATCAGCCCACCTCAATGCCAACAGCTTAATGTCCAGTATCACAGGATGATGTCTGTGCCTGTCCATTAGATGCAAAGTGACAAAAATATTTAATGGTGGCAGAAAATTCAAATAATACCAATCAAAACTTCCTACTTATAAATGGGGGAAAGAAAAGCTACATTCAGGGGCAAAAACTACTGAGAATTGATCCATGTTATTGATTTTTGGCTCCAAGTGCTCCAATTTCCTTTGGGAGTTGCTCTCAAGCACTGTGTGTGTGGCCTTGGCAAGAGGGTGATTCCAGGCACCCCTCATCTCTACAAAAACTATCCTGCTGGACAGGAATAATAAGATAAATGATGGCTTTAGTAGGTCTCATTGGCATCTATGTGTTGAATCATTTTCCTGGCAGTATACAGAATTCTTTAATTGGCCAATCTGGCAGCTCAGGTTCTGCCAGCTGGGTGATTTTCCTCCTCCATTTTCTTCAGCAGCAACCCTGAGAGAAGGAAAAGAGGTTTGGGGAAGTCAGAACACCCCAAGATTACCTACAATTGATGCAGGAAATCCCAGAAGGCTAGAGATTTCCTTGGGGCACAAGCCATCACTGGCCCCTGTATTCAGGTTTGGAATTTCTCCCGCAACATTACAACTCCCTAGTCACCAGTGCCAGAAATGTGGTCTGGCCTGATATTTGAACTAAACATCATCTTCACTTTTTT
>NW_007729838.1:34162-46074 GCF_000696425.1 Galeopterus variegatus
TTTTTTCTCCTAGCCTCTATCTGCTTAGGTCTTAGTTTAAAGAATTAGATCTCTGCCTCTGTCTTGTGGTTGAAAGGGTGGGTAGAGAGATAGGCAAAACTAATCTTTCCCCTAACTCTAGATAGTGCTTAGAAGGAGACTAGGAGATTAGACTTCCTAATTCCCATGGGTTTTCCCCATATCCCACTTCAGCTTGGGCTGAGAAATGGACTTTTGCAATTTGCCAGTGCATGAATGCCAGACCTCCAGCAGTATAGGACCACCTCTGAAAGATAGGAATAGATTTGCTTAACAAAGCTATTTCTCCCTCCTGCTGGTCTGCTTTCCCCATGGGCAAAGCATGGCTTCCTCTTGCAGCACCATACTGAATGCCCTAAGAGGTGGTCCCCACGCTACACTATCATGACATTTTTCTACCACATTCTCCAAAAATTTAGCCTTGATGGACATAATTCCAAGAGACCACAGCTTACGGTTTAACCAATAGCTTCAAATCTGCATAACCACCTATGATTTGAACCCTAAACTTGTAAGACTGTTTCAGAAGAAGGGTGCTCTTCCCAGAATATCAACATTCCGAGCAAACAAAACAAATCCCTGACCACTACAACTTCATATCAAACATTGCTCTAGAATTGCCAACTCTGCTTGACTGGTAGAGGCTGCATACAGTGCTGCATTGAGAGGGAATCTGAGGCTATGTCTGGGTCCTGTGTGAATGAATGCCATGAATAACTAGTTATGTCTGCCAAGGTCAAGAGATATGGGAGTAACAAGATAAATGCCCATGTTTTGCCACCCTTGTTCTGCAACAATTAAGCTTAAGATCAGGTCTGTTATGTGGCTTTTTCTTTACAAAATAAGAATTTGATAAGTGTTTGAGATAAAATTGGAGAAGAGTCTACTATGAAAAATAATCATCTTAACTTCCCAATAGAATACCTTCATTTTTCAGAAAACTAGTTCACTTGTACATAAAAATCAACATTGTCCACAGAAGATATCGTTTGCTCTCCAAATATGTTAGTTATCCCCAACTGAAACTGTTACGTACTTAAGGTTATACATCATTTTCTTTTTGAATAAAAAGATAACAGAACACCTTATATTCTATAAAAATAATCTCAACTTTTTGAAGCTCAGATATGATACCTGCTCTGCCTGCATCTCAGTCTTGTGAAGATCAGCCATACTTTTGAAAATGTTAAAATATTCTCTGAAAGTTATTTTTACATAGTTTTCCACTATGAAATCTGTAATGCTTTACGTAAATTATTTTTACCATCATGCACTTTTTAATTTTCAGTTACCTAGCATTGATCCTTCTTCCCAAAGTGCCCCACTCTCTTTGGGGGTTGCTCCCAGGCATTGCGAGCATGGTGTTGGCAGAATGGTGATTCCAGCACCACCATCCAGGAAAAACAGGGCAAAGGGGGGAGGCATCAGATCCTGCTTCCACTCATTTTCTGAAATTGTCAATGTGTAGTCATGTGAGAGAGCTCAGCAGAATTTGATGCTTGCTCCTGAGACACTGGTTCTTGAATATGGAAAAAGTCAGCAGCAGCAGCAGATGTGGTCGCAGCCTTAGTGGGAGCTGTGATGATGCCGTCCTGATTCTGACTTGACCATTCCTGGGTGTAACAATGGCTGTGTCTCCTGATGCCTGGCCTCCCTGTCTTTGTCTCTTTTGCAAGTCACATTTTTCAGTCTCCCAATGAAACTCTCCATATCAAGTATCTTCTATGAATCCCCTCACCCATCCTATTCTATATTTGAATGCATTTATTGCTTAAACCAGCAGTAATTTCTATTACAAACAGGAGCCCCGAGTAATGCAATACCTGATATGAATAATGAACATGGACTCCATGTCTGTGTCTTGTGCATTGGGCCTGAAATGCAGCAGGAGCTCAATAAATAATTGTTGAACAAATGCAAACGTGAAATACAAATGGCCTCTGATCTCTGTATTGTAATTAGCTACATTCTGATCCCAATGCAGCTCCAGACAATATGTCTGAGTTAGAGGCAGGAAGGGTGGTAAAATCTTTCCCAGAAATCGTCACCCATAAATCTTTCACTTACTCCTCTTTGACCACCACCAGCTGCCGTGGAAGTTGGGAAATCATGTATCTCATCTGGGGCTGGATCCTTTGTTGCCACAAAGAGATATGAGGTTCTATTAGTAAGGAAGAAAAGGACAAATGGATATTGAGTAGACAACTAATGATATCCACGAGAAAAAAAAAATTAACACAAAATAGACAATAATTCTCATCCTCTGAAAGTTAGAGACCATGGGAACCTGGACCACAAAGAAAACAGGAACCCTTCTGTATTAGTCCGTTTCTGTTGCTTATAACAAAATACCTGGAACTGGGTACTTTGTAAGAAAATGAAATTTATTGCTTACAGTTCCTGAGGCTGGGAAGTCCAAAGTCCTGGGAACACATCTCGTGAAGGCCTTCCTTCGTGGCAGCTTCAGCAACACATGGTATCACATTGAGAGATGGTGAAAGCAGAAAGCATTTTCAGGAAATAAGTTCAAGGACGCAGCCCAGTGACCGTGTTCTAAGGAGATGAGTGCAGAAGGAAGGGACTATCAAGAAAAGGGAAAAAGGACCTTGAAGGCATTTCAGAAATATTGAAGATTGTGTCTTCCATTACAGGCCCAGAAGCCTAGGGAGACAGAATGGTTTTGGGGAACAGGCCTGAGGTGTCCTCCACAGGATTTCTGCCCAAGGCCACCTCAGGAAGCTGCTTCCAGCACCAGCACCCCAGCTGCTTTGGCTGCTCCATCTGTGGCTAAATTGGACCCATGTGTGGCTGGACCTGCAGCTTTGGAAAATATAAGCCAAAAGCCTTGGCAGTATCCATGTCATGTTAGGTCTACAGGCTCACAGAACATCAGAGCTGTGAAGGCTTGGGAACCTCTACCCCAATTTCAAAGGGTGTATGGAAAAGCCTGGGGGCCCAGGAAGAGATCTGTCACAGGGGTGGAGTCACCACATAGAGTCTTCACTAGAGCGATGCTAGGAGGAGGAATTGTGGGGTCAGAAATGGGACCAAGGCCATGTCTAGTGGAGCTGTGGGAGTGGGACCACTATGCAGACCCCTGAATTGTGGAGTTAACAGCATGCAGTGCCAGCCTGTGAGAGCTGAAGCATGGCCTCAGACCAGGAAAGCCACAGGAATGGAGCTGCCCAAGGACTTGGGGACCTAACCCCATACCAGCATGCAGGGGAGGTCGAACATGGAGTCAAGGTACATGATTCACCAGCTTTGAAATTTAATGTCTGACCTGCAGGGGTTTGGACTTGTTTTCGGATGTGTTACTCCTTTCTTTTGGCCTATTTTTCCCTTTTTGAACAGGAATATGTACTTTGTGCACGTCCCACCAATGTGTCTTGGAAGTAGATAATTTGTTTTGATTGGGATTCTCCTGGGTCACTGCTGCCACCACCAAGGCCTTCACCAGATGTGTTCTCTGGACTTTTTTCCAGGCTCTGAAACTGTAAGCAGTGAATTTCGTTCTCTTTTTAAATCACCCAATTTTAGGTATTTGTGTTATAAGCAACAGAAATGGTCTAATGCACCTTCATAATGAATAGAAACCCTGGCCCCCATGGTCCACCCCTTCTGCCCCAAGCCAAGCACAGATGTCCTGGCAGAGGACCTGTTAAGTCTGAGGATGGGCCCTATTTCCAAATACAAACATGTTTGCTTTAGCTGGGGAGGAGGCCTTATTAATTCAGAGGAACGAAAATTACTGTAGCTGATCAAGGTCTTAGAAGCCTGGAGGTTTCTACTTGAAGGCAGAGATGGTCCTAAACTGCCCTGAATGAAAGGCTCAAGTTTGTGATGTATTTTTAATGATGCAGCTTTTCTGGCCAAGTGTCCTGGGTACTGCCCACAGTCCTGCTGGATCCTTCTCTGAGTGCCTTACAAGGACTGCTGCAGACTCCTGCCTGGCCCTGGCCTGCCCCTTCAGTATATAATGGCCCATAAGACCCCACTAACCCAGCAATGACCCTTGCCACTATAACCTTTCTCTGAGCTCCCTGCCTCTGACCACAAGAACTAAACAGTCCCATACTCTGCCTCATGAAGGCTCCAAATGCTGGGCCAGAGGAGTAGCTAATTGTTTTTTTACAAGCCTAAAATAATCCAGACATTTAAATATTGATGTTCATTTCTGGGTAACTATAAACACAAAAGGGGGAAAGAGCATGTTTGACCACTTCCTCTTTTTCAGTCTCACCATGATGATGATGGCCTTTAGTCAATAAGCCCAGCTTTGTGAAGAGGGGACTCACTTGAATTAAAAGAGGTGTTCCAGTGTGCTCTGTGTCATTATGACAGAATGGTCCATCCACTTTATGTTGTCTACTCTGTTCGCCCAATACTACACCTCCGAATTTTAGGCTGAGAGGAGGACTATGGGAATCCTGGGTTCTGGGCTGAAGAAAGAGTAAAGAAAACTGTATTCAGCCCCCAAGGAAGCATTTCTCAGTAGCTGATGAGACCCTGCCAACCATGGGGAGACCCTGACACGCAAGTCCACATCCAGACTGGGACTCCAGGTGCCACTTCTGTCCCCTTCTCAAAGCACAGCTGTGATGAGGGACACAGGTAGGGAATTAAGATGCCAGGGATAGATCATTGACCTGACACATCCAAGAAAGAACCACACTGCCATTTCTATCCTCCTGTATTAGTCTGTTTCTTGTTGCTTATAACAAAATGCCTGAACTGGATAATTTATAAGAAAATGAAATTTATTCCTTACAGTTTCTGAGGCTGGGAAGTCCACAGTCCAGGAAACACTTCTGGTGAGGGTCTTCATTGGTGTTGGCTTTACAGCAATGCAGGGGTCTCACATGGCAGGAGATAGTGGAGCAGAGAGAGTCTTTCATGTGCTCTCCTTGTAAAACCCTAAGAACCATTGGTGAGGGTCTTCATTGGTGTTGGCTTTACAGCAATGCAGGGGTCTCACATGGCAGGAGATGGTGGAGCAGAGAGAGTCTTTCATGTGCTCTCCTTGTAAAACCCTAAGAACCACGCCCCTCACCACCATTATTAATCCATTCACTTTGGCATGGTCCTACAATCTAATCACCTCTTCAAAGCCCCACCTTTCAATAACCATAATAGGATTCCCATTCTCAACAGTCACAGTGGGGATTAAGCTTCTAATACATGAATTCTGGGGGACACAGTCAATCCACAGCACCTTCTCCCAATGGCACTGACCTCCTCCAGTAGAGTCCTTCTGCACTTGTCTTGTCAGGCCCTCAAAACACAATTGTCCATATGCCCCTGACATCTTCCCTTTTTTTTTCTTGCACTATTTTATATTATTTTTTGAAAATGCCCATCAACAATCAGACAATAATTTGTTTCAATGCTGACACTTGTTTTCACGTGTAATTGAGTATTATCATTAAAAGCTTATCATCCACCCATAAGACCTGCCTCATTTCTAAACCAGGATCAAGAAATACTATTAAGATATTGTACCAATCTTAATAACAACAGTATTTTTTGGTCCAATTCTAACACCACTAATATTACAGGATAGGTCATAGAATTGTCTATACTATTACCTAATTTGCTAATTTATGCTAATTCAATTATGCTAATTAAAAGTTGCTCTATCTCTCATGGACTTTTATGTTAATGGGTAACTTATGTTACATTATGTAAGCTCTCGAACTATCACTCTTTAGATTCTAGACTTCGTGGGGGCAGTGTCTTCATTTCTCTGGGGTCCTGAAGTCACACGTTCACTTATATTACCAATCAGATATTGACAGAAAGCTACAGTTTCTTTCATTTTTCTATTAACTGATAATCACCTCGATAGGTAGCAAGCAAAAAAGAAAAATCTATTTTAACAACCCAGAAAATTTCACCTGCTTCATTAATTTTTTACAGCTTTTCTACATAAACACTCAGCCTATTTTGGAAGGAATGCTCAGTCTTTCAGACTTCTGCTTTTGCTCCCTGTTCTTCCCCAGATGGCCTCTGGGCACATTGGAAGACGTGGGGCTTGTGTGGCCTTGTGGCAGTAGTGGGAGACAGGGTCCTTAGAACATCAGTGTCCACTCTGGATCCTCATGAGGTCTACTGCAGAAGACCCCTGGGCTGGGGAACTACTGACTACGGAAGGAGGTTTAGTGGCTCTCCTTCCAGAAGGTTCTGCTGGGAACTGATCCTGGAACTTGGGGCTAGTGTGGATGATGGTCAGTTTTTTCTTTCAGCTTGATTTGGAACTGGTCATCTCTGGTGACTTAGTCCCTCATTTGCCCTTGCTGGTGTTGAGGACTCCCCTTGGATCCTGGCCCAGCCAGTCTGCCTGGCAGTCTTCAATTGCTGCCCCTAACACAGTGACTTCCCTCCTTCTAGAAAGTTCCCACCAGATCCTCCTTTAACGTTTCAGACCCTCCTTGGATCTGCTGGGTCTCGTTCATGCCACAGAGAAGCAGACAGCAGTTCAGGAGGTCTACCCTCTGGCTCACCAGGGGAGATGTGGGGTTTGCTTTGATGTGGCCTCTCCTGGTTGTTGAGGGCAGTCAACAAGGCTCTGTTCTCACAGAGCCCCAAGTAGAAAGCAGGGCAGAAGCCCCTCTCTTGTCCTTTCTCCTCAACCTAACGTACTTCATGGAATCTAAGACTCCATTGATTTTAAGACATACCATTGTTCTACATACCACTAGAAAAGAAAACAGTGCCTAGGACACATCCTGATGCACACTGACTTCAGAGATCGAAAAGTGTGAAAATAAACATATATCAAATCAGTGAAATGATTTGTGTCTAACATATGTTCCTTTTCAAAGAACATTGGCCCCAAGAAGAAAGACCACTACCAGCCTTCCTATCGCTTCCTTCTCCCCAGTTTCTCAGGCCAAGAGGAATAGGCTTTGGACTATTTGTTTCTTGTCATGGTACCCTCCTGCTACCCTGGGCACAAGCTGCACCCCTTAGCTTCTCCTCACAAGGCAAGAAATTCATTTAGTCAGCTCTGCCTAGCTCTTGATATGAAGATACAATGATTTTGGAAAGCCCTTCTTGTCATGACAAAGCCTAGCTTTCAAGACTATGTTGACTTGTGATAAAATCATCTTTTGGATGTTAGAAATTGAGTATTAGTTCTCTTTTTTCCTTTTTTCTTTTTAAACCATTTCCATAACAATTCTAAACTTCTCTGAAGTATGCTTTTTAGATGCCTCTGGCCGAATGGGGAGGAGTTCAATTTAAGAAAATACAAAATAAAAAATCAAAGTATATTAAAATATTACCAAAAAATTATCCAGTTTCATTTTTATCTTCCCAAAAGGCCTCGCATGGAGCAATGGGCAAAACTGACTTACGGCAAATTCTAGCTGAGAAACAAGATGAAAATATTTCTACTTGTTCTCCTGGGTTTTTTGTGTGTATCTCTGAAGGCAGAATTTGTATCACTGATTTTCCTGGTAATTTTTTCCTCCACACACAAAAAAGCTAAATTAGATGTTGTTTGTAAGGGACCCACCGTGGATGCTGACTTATTTGACCTCTTTGCTATTTCCAAATTGAGGATATCTCTCCCACCAAAAATAACCCTGAGGCGCTGTATACTTTTGTATTTCTTTGTGTTGCAATCTTTGGATGAGGAGTGAATGTTTGCTTCTTTTTGCTATTCTAGTATTAATATGTAAAAGGCAGAGCAGAGATTACATATGAAAATTGTTATTATTATCTTGTATAAATGTGACTCTTTTAGTATTATTCTGGAGCAGGCCAAAAGAGAAATTCCAGGAGCAGGACTTGCAGTGTGGAGATTTTGTGCTGCTACTGAAGTTTTTTCTTCCTGGCATTCTTTAAAAAGAAACTTTATTGAGATGCCTGGCGATGTAACAGGAGTGGCCTCTCTGGCTAGGACTTCGTTGCTTTGCCAGGGAGGAACAATTATCTTGTAAGGGCTGACTACTTGCTAGCATGTCCTAAGACATTGATGACAAAACCAAATATAATACTAAAGTAATTGGCTGGTCAATAGTTGATAGTAGTAGATGTATACAAAGAGATAATTTGATTGCATTGATTTGTAAATACGTATCCAAAAGAAGTGAAAAACTTTCAGAATCACACGGAATTGTTTCTTTATATTTTTCTTTACCAAAGGCTCATTATTTCTCATATTTTCAGTTGCAGTGTTTTAATCATAGAGCTGCCATTTAAAATACACTTTTTAGGAAACTATCATATTTTGTAAATATGGATTTTGAAATGTGATTGTGACTATATCGGGGCAAAGTTGTATGTGTGTATGTTTGTATAGGACTAAATCTCTAGTAAACTTGATTTTAATATGAAAGTCATCAAGACTATAAAAGAGTGAACGTTGCTGAAATTTACTTTATAGACATTTTAGGGTTTTTTTGGACACTAATGGTGAGCTAACCTATTATCAGTTTTGCAAATTGATCTTTAGGATCTTAAAGTAAATGAAAAGTTTTAGTTAAAAGATTTTCCTATTGGTGGGATTACTGAAGAGGAGGAACATTTCTTTTTAAACTGTTTTTGGCTTTCTCTAGCTGCAGGTATGATCCAATATTTCCTCATCAGTTTTTCCTTCTGTTTGCAGTAGTTCTTGTGCCTTGCTCTGAGCAGTGCTTCCCGCCAGCAGGTTAATAGCATGCAATACACGGAAAGGGCCAGTGAATCTGTTACAGTCTACTTACTGAGGCTATGGCTACAATTCTCCAATGCTGAAGTCAGGGAAAAGGCATCATCCAAACACAATCCAGGGAAAATGCAAGCTGATACAGCACAAAGATGCTTTGTTTAAGAATGGCAGAAATTTCCAGCAACTATCTTGAAAAAAAAAATGCAGGATGGGAGGGAATGTAATCAAATAACAAAACAAACCCAAACTAAAAGAGAATCTTTATAAACCAACACAAGGACACTTTGTTTTTAAGTGCACACAATGAATTTTAAAGATCTTTGTTCAGAAGGGAAATAAAGTATTATGAAGGACTGACACATTTGATGGATGGATGGTTTCTGAAAAACCACATTATCAATTACTTTTTCCTTGTTTGGCTCCAGTCAAGTAATTTTTATTTGAACAAGCCACAGGCTAGCCTGGTTTTGATTGCAGGAAGCGACTGGTTGTTGTTAAAGGATACTATTTCACTGATGGGCTCATCTCTTCTTCCCCCCTCCCCTTTCTGATGGGACTCTGATACTAAAGGCACAGCTTCAGTTGTTACAAACAGAGTCAGGGATTGTTTGATAGATCCACTCGTGTTTTGCTTTCAACCTTCTGTGGTACAATCCAGACAATGTATTCAGCAGAGCTTCAGAAAACAAACACTTGAATTTGGCTTATTTCTGTCCTCGACTTTGATATGAAATTTTGATTTCTCTAACGTTTCTGTCTCTCATAAATCTAAGATTGTTAGCAAAAGAGTCACGAATATTCTTTTTTTAAATACTAGACTACTAACTTGTGTTAACCTTACTGAGTTAACTTGAGTGAACCTTACTGAGAAAAAAGGATCATTATGAAACAGTCAACCTAAAATGTATAGAGGATCTTCTAAAACAATACAAGGCCTTGTTCTAGCTTTACTTGTTTTTTTATCTTATCAAAACAAGTACATTACAACACTGTTTATTAGTGTAAATATAAGAGATACAGCTAATTAAGCTATATTATTAAGTACGATCAGCTTTTCTCTGTAAGTAAAGAAAGATTTGGGGGCAGTCATCAGTGGGCAGGAAATTATCTATGAAATCAACTGCTAATACTCACGGTGTGTGTGTGTGTATCTGCTATTCATGATAACTTCCATTATGGTTATACGTTTTGCACATTACCATGCCTGAAACTTAAAATATTTCTAAATTCCCAGGATATCATGGTAACTATCAGCTTTGAATAGTTACTTATGTTTTCTAGTTCTATATTTTAAACACTAATGTTAGTGTTTATTCCTCTTCTGAGAATTAAAAATACAAAAAGATATGCTTAGAGAATAGGCCATTTGATTATTCATCAGAATATTAAAACAATTTGAATGAACTAGAATTTAATCTTGTTCAATGGAGGAAATATAAACTTAGCAACCATTTGTTGATTCACTGATTCATATCAAAATTCTTCTAAAGAAGATCTCACAGCACAGATATGTAAAATGTATTAACCACAACTTATTCCTTGAAAACAAAATGAAGAAAACAAAAGGTATTTTACACCAAAATTATGTATCTAAATTCCTTTCTGATGTGGAAGAGGGTGGATAGGAAAACCGCAACAAACAAACAAACAAGAAAAAACAAGACAAAAAAAAAAACCTTCTAAAGAAATAGTCTTGGGTTTGAAACTTACTCTGCAATTTTCTGGGTGAGTGAACTTGGGCAAGTTAGGGAACCTGTCCAAGACTCCATAGAGTCACCTGTAAAAAGAAGATGAGGTCAAAATTAAGGCTCAGTATTCAATCATTTATATGAGGGTGCCTGCACACTCAGTAACTGTCAGCTACCAATGGGGTTAATCTGGCCATGGAATAAATACAGGTGCTTTCCAGGATATAACAGAACTCATTGAGGCAAGTTCATAACAGAAATCAGAGACTCTCAGCACTCTTTCTACTTAAAATGTCAGAAACAAAATTACACATCCCTTTTCATCACTTTTTAAATTTCCAGTTGAATTGACTAGTTAGTACTTTCTTTGGCAGTTCTTCCTCCCTAAACTATGACTTTGTATATATTTGGTTTTAATAATTAGTAAAGTTCTAGTTGTGCATGCAGTAGCTTTACAGATAATAAAAATTTAATTAAACTTACTTTGATGCAACTTTGATTATAAATTTTCCTAAGCTTTGCATAAATAATTCAAAGATGTATGTGACATGCTTCATGCAACAAAAATCTAAAGTTCTCTTGAATTTTTAAAAGCTGAGTGTTAAATGTGGTTATGTTAGGCTATTGTAAACATTCTGCTCTCAAACTGGTGGAAAATGTACAAGTTAGCATGTCTTTTGCCAGTACAGTTGTTATTATCATGTTTTTATAGCTTAGAGTAGATCTCTGAATCTGACTAATTTTTACAACATGATTCACATGTTTACTGTTTTTGGAGCAAGTTGTTAGAGAATGATTGCTGCATAGCAGTCTAAATGTTATAAAAATGTTTCTGAATTCAATTTGCAAAAAAACCTGACAATTCTTTTACATTTTCAATGTCTTATTAAAATATGTTTATACATGAAAATCATCATCATAAGTAATTTTCCAAATGATTAATTATGTCTTAAAAATTTCAAAGAATATAAGATCTTTCAAGGATTTAAAAGTAACTTTTTTTTAAAAAAAAAGCATAAGTACCAAATTTCTTATGCTTGTAAAGAAAAACAAAGTCTATAATGCTATTTAAGTCCTTGATGAATGTCATTCCTGGAGATTATAAGATTACTTTCAGCATGGCTCTCCTTTTAAAAGCCTCAATTTCTGTTTAAATTCTCACTGGATAAATTACAAAAGGTACCACGGTTTGGATTACAAAGGGAGAATGGAGAATGAGTGAGTATTTTTGCATTTCTCTCCTTCATATAGATGTTGCAAAAATTAGATTCAGAAATCTACCCTAAACTATAAAAATGCCACATAGGAGCAACTGTACTACAGAAAGGTGTGCCAATCATGCTAATTGTAGATTTCCTATGAGATGAGGATAGATGAGGGAAGGAGAGTTGCTAGACTGCACAATGGCTGGGTGGCATCTACTCTTGAGCAGTTCAAAGGGGTGGGTGTAACCAAGGGACAGGGATGGTTAATATTGCACTTTCAGTTGTGCCCTTCTGACTTGTTAACTCCTTCCATCACCCAGACTGTCACTAAAAGTGTTCATTGCA
>NW_007729838.1:46500-54899 GCF_000696425.1 Galeopterus variegatus
TTGCACAATGGCTGGGTGGCATCTACTCTTGAGCAGTTCAAAGGGGTGGGTGTAACCAAGGGACAGGGATGGTTAATATTGCACTTTCAGTTGTGCCCTTCTGACTTGTTAACTCCTTCCATCACCCAGACTGTCACTAAAAGTGTTCATTGCACACAGCTTATGTCAAGGGTACTTCCAAGGGGTAATGGATGTCTTAAATCATAGTCTGGTGTGGAAAATGGACAGATGAGCAGGAGGCATGCAATGGAGATCAAGATTTCATTAGAAACAAGAAATCACAGCCAGCGATGATTCAGAGAAACAGAGGCCCCCAACATCTCAAAGCTATAAAAACAAGGAGCCCAGCAGGATGGAAGATGAGGACATCCAATTAGTGAACAGGAGTTATACTGACAACACCTTTCTATGTATTTTCTAAATGAAAATATTTTAGGACATTAAGTTATGATTATTATATATGGCTATACATGTAGATTTGGACTGTAGGGGTGATGTGTTCTTATATTTATTTATACATACACATGAGCTGGGCCTGTCACTTTTCTCCAGGTCACAATTTTCACATTTGTAAGATGGTCACAACAATACCTGTTCTCTTGACCTAACAGGGTTTTGTAAGGAAGGAAGGGACACGTGGAAGCACATTGCAGAGCACAAAGCACTATAATTATTGTACAGCATTAAAAGTTAGTTCTAGTGGGGGATGGAAAGAAGTGGAATCTGAAAGCTCAAGTTTGATTCCCAACTTGTTTGCTTCCTTAATCTTCAAGATGCCATTAGTTTCTCTGAACCTCAGTTTCCACAACTGTAAAATGGGAATTATAATACCCATCCTGCTTATCTCTCAATGCCTTTACAAGTTACCAAATGTAATAATATGTGACAGCACTATGTAAACACTCATGGTCCACACCGAAAGAAGGTATCAAATGGTTTCTCTCACGGACATATTTAATAGAAACCTATAATAAAAGCATTCAAATTTTGTTCTATATAACACCAAGCAGCAGAGGCAGAGAATGTCTCCATGAATGAAAATTTCCCAGAATATCACACTTTTTTCTAAAAGCAGTAGTGCCCTGGACTAGATATTACATTGTGAATGATAGCACATTCATACTATTTTACATGGATGGCTATTAAAGGAAGTCATATGATTTACCAGAATTGTTCCACGCCACATAATATTGAGGACAAGTCTTGAATTATAGCAGTGTGAGGCCACATACTAGCATTAAGATTATAGTTCCTTACAGTTTAGATCACTATATAAGACAACTAATCAATTTTCAACAAATTGTGTCTGTAGCCACTTTCCCTAAAATAATCTTCATTCCAGGAGTTCACTTCTATTGAAGTATTAAAAAGGGGGAAAGAAAACCTAATCAAGCTTAGAAGATGATCTTGGATCAAAACCCAAAACCCCAAACCCAGTCCATCTGACCAATTCAACTCCCAGATGATGAAGTAAAACATTTTTAGAGATGCAAATGTTTGCATTTAGGGGAAAAGGGTTTAGAGATCATACTTATCTCCCTTATCTGTAAGATACCATACAGATGGGATGAGAAAGATTAAAGGGACTAACCAAAGTTAACCAGGTTATGGTAGATGGTGAATTGAGCTCCAGTTCTGGTGAAAATAATACTGGAATTTCATGTATTATTTTCTCGTACACAGCAAGCAGTATGGAATTTAGTTATACTTTCCTACACATACCCCATTCCCACGCCACCCATTTCAGAAAGTAAATACGCAGTTTTTCTCCTGTAATATCTGCCCTGCGGGCTGCCGTGATAGTTAGCAAGAGTGGGAGCCTGTGTGAAGGCACAGCAAGAGCAGCTGTATAGGTGTGAACCCTGCTGTTATTTGAAAGTAAAAGGACTTGAACTTCACTTATCAAGCTTTCAGTCATTCCGAGGTTTGGGGCTGGAGTAAGGTTTGCTTCCTGCAGCTGGTGGGAATTCTCAAGTTCAGCTTTTGCCCAGTGGCATCTGCAACACAGTCATCTCCCTGATTCACTCTCCACCCCCGTTTTAGCAATAAAACATCTGCTTGAAAAGCAGTAAACCAGGCAGGTGAGTTGGGTAGTGTTTAAATTACATACTTTAGTTGAATACCTACTTGTGGAATTTGGGTTTATGCAAGGTATGAAATAAGGAGGTAGGAGACAGGAATTCTGATCTCTGCTTCAGTACTTACAAGCTGTATAACCTCAGGCAAATAACTTCTTTCTGAGCCTCAGCTGATTCATCTTTAAAGTGGGGATTATAATACTTTGTTTGGTTAAAGGCAGGGGAATGGAACAGAAAAATCTCTTGAAAGTTTCTCTCTAGATCCAAGGAAAGTAAAAATAATGTGAGCTGTTCTCAAGGAGGTCATTTTTAACAGTGTATTTCTTAGATATGATTAGTTTTACCAGCTTAGAGGATAAACACACAGCTCTTTTTAACTATTCAAGACAATTGTTCAGACTAGCAAGAAGTTTGGGGGCTCCCTTAGACCCTTAGAACTATTGCTGACACAAGGTGTGACTATTAAAGACAGGGGGTCCTATACAGTCCTTTATCATGCTCACACATTTAGCCATTTATCCCAAAGCACCCCATTAGTGCCAGGGTGACTATGCCAGCAGGGGATTCCTATCTTTAACCAAGAGTTCTTTCAGAACGTGAAAGACCCATACTTCCTGCCTCTGCAATGTAGCTAGTAAACCCTGGTCACTGGTTCATTCTCCTGTTGTCTTCAAGGTAAGTTCTGGCATCCCCCATTCCCCGCCACCATACTTGCATCCCAATCCCTGGGAGGGAAGAGAAAGGCTTCAGTGTTCTTTCCTGTCAGTGGACTATCTGAAAGGGTTCAAATAATGTAGCATTTCAATAAGGAGAGTTCTCCCCAAGCTGCCTCAGTTCCGATGCAAATTTGTCCACCCCACTCCCAAACCCAGTCTCTTCCTCCCCTCAAAAGGCAATAGGCACTCACTTGCCTTTTATCCACCAAGTTAAGAAGGGACATCCCAACACAAAAGATGGCAACGCAGTTGCCACCACTAAACAGAGAGGCAGTTGGAAAAACAGCTCTGGGGCTGGCTGGTTAGATCACTTGGATGGAGCATGGTGCTGATAACACCAAACTCAAGTGTTTGGATCCCCCCAAAAAAACAAACTGTGCCTCACCAAACAAGTTTAGGAATTTGGCACTCTCATTGATGTACTCTTATTTTTTATTTTTATGTTTTTTTATTTATTAGTATATTCATTATTACAAATCATGATTTTTCTTTATGCCCTTTACCGACCTATCACTCCCCAAATCCCCTCCCTCCCCCCATCTCTAGTATCCTTAGGTTTGTTCTCTCCTTCTGTAAATTCAATGTATGTGGTCTTTCCTTTCTTTTCTTTCTTTCTTTCTTTCTCTCCCCTCCCCCCTCTTCCCTTCCCTTCCACCCAGTTATGACTGAGTACATGCGTTATTTCTCTTTCCTTGTCCGGCTTATTTCACTTAGAATTTTCTCCAGAGTCATCCATGTTGCTGCAAATGGCAGAATTTCATTCTTTTTTATGGCTGAGTAATGTATTCCATTGTGTATATATACCACATTTTTCTAATCCAGTCTTCTGTCAATGGACACAGGTTGGCTCCATACTTTGGCTATTGTAAATAGAGCTGCAATGAACATGAGAGTACAGGTATCCCTTCAACATAAACCTTTTTTTAATAAGGAGTACACTGTACAGTTATCTCCATCTTATCATAGATGGCAAAGTGGTGACAAGTCAGTTACTGAGCAAGTCAACTGCTTATCTAGAACTGGATCTTCATGTCCTTGATTCTCTGTGATCATTACTGTTCTAGTTGTATATTCAAAGCAGAGCTTGACATTTCTGAATTGCATAGGCAGGGTAGGGCATGTGCCTCCATAAGCTTCATCAGCTGCCCCAAAAGAAAAATAATAGATTATTCTTGAATATGGAAAAGGACACTTTCTTAATCTTAGGTCACCTGTGAATGTGGGCACCTTAGGACTACTTTGATATCTATAATAATCCTGTCACTGCCTGCTTATAATCCTTCCTCCCTTTTCAGTGCTGCTTTTCTATGGTTTTTCATTACACTTTGAATAGAAATCCTTTATCAGGTGTAAGAAGTTCATGAGATCAGGTGGAGTAATATGATTACTGACACATACCATTATTTTAAAAATCCTCCTTCACCAACACTTCCCCAAATGGGGCCTCTGTATCCACCTAAAATTTACTTCTCAGTGATTTTTGCCATGGCTGATTCTTTCTTGGCATTCAGGTCTCTGCTTAAATGTCACCTCCTCCAAGAAGCCTCCTACAACCTCCCGTCGGAACTAATTCCACTACTTTAGTCATGCCTATCCGCACTGCTTTATTTCTCTTCATAGCACTTACCACCACTTTCCTATTATGATGCTACTTGTTTAACTGTCTGTCTCCCTCCATCGGAATGTAAACCCCAGCAAAGAAGAGACTTTGCTTATGATGTTTACTGTATCAGTCTGGATCCCATCAGGAGAAAAAAACAGTAATTTGAGCAAGAAAAGTTCAATATGAAAAATAATTACCTACAACAAGGAATTGAAGCAAAAAGTTATTGGTGCATAAGAGATAAAGAAAACTCTAAAGAATATAGAAATATCAGATATAAGGAGCAGCTACTACCTGTAGGGCTGACAAGAACACCTAGAAGAGTCCTTTCAAAACCCAGACACACTCTAGGGCTAAGATTCAGACCTTTTGACGAGGACACATCTGTAGCTCTCTGTAGCTATCTGAATAGCAGGTGGACCCTACTCTAAATTTGCTTTCTGGAACTTGCCAGAAATCCACACTCCAGAAGTCGCTGGAAATTCATCCTTTGAGGAGCCATATCAAGCTGTTCAGAGAGGTGTCTCATCAGAGGCACTCACTCCAAAACCATCTAAAGGATGTTCTGGAGGAAGCTGCTGGCTGCTGAGTGCGGCTACTTGGTGCTGAGCTGCAGGAACCTGTCCAGCACGCACACCAGAACCAGGAAGGAAAACCCTCTCCTCCTGCAATGTCTCTCCAGCACCCTCTGTTGACAACACTTTTTATTGTTGAAAAATATTTAAAGGGCCCAGATCCATTTTCACTGAGCAGGTCAACAGGGTGAACTTGGAGCTGAGGCAATAAACCAATAATACCTACATTTACTGCTAAATTCCCATATTCTGGCACATATTAGGTGCTCAATAAATATTTGGTGAAGTAATAAATGATTTATAACATCAAACCTAAGTGAAAAGTGTGCTTGCTTGACATATGTCAGTTCAAGACTAAAACCTTCAGGCCTAGCTTCCAATATGAATGCTGCCAAACCCCTCCCACAGGAAAACTCCGGAGCCCCCCACTCTGCGGTAGGGATCAGACAAGCCCCCAAATGACTTCAGAGTTTGGCTCAACAGTTTGTTTGTGAGAAGTGCAGTGAGAGACACACAGGCAGAGAGTACGGGAGGACACAAAGTAGGCATGAGCCCCTCTCACTTTCTGTGTCCAGACTAGGCCTGAGCCACCAGTTGCTTCACTTAGCATCTTTCTGAGACACAGCTGTGAGTTATGTAGATCTGTCACATGGCCAAAATGTGAAACATATCCAAGGGCTATATTTTAAAATTGTATTTAGTAGAAAATAAAGATTTCTCTAGCTACTTTTCTGTTGATGCAAACTGTCCAGAGAAATTAGCAGAAAGGTCCCTGCTACAATCTATTTGATATTTCCTAACAAAGCAAAGTTTCCCCTTTGTCCACTGACCCTTTCAATAGCTCTTCAGGCTCTATTATTAGAACCCTCGTTTCCTGTCCTGGGAAATAAGTGCACAGAATTTCAATAAATATGACTCAAATGATGCAGCTTTCTATATGGACACAATGTGGTATTCATTCATTAATGCCATCAGTAAATACTGAGCACCAAATATCAGACAGTGGGCATTTAGAGCCCAACCATGAACATAACTAAGTCCCTCTTCTTGTGGAATTGCCAAAGGAGTCCTCCACCCTCTTATTTTGGGGATGGAGGAGAGAATATCTGCTGAACTGCAACATTCTGTGAACTCTAGTTCTGGGTTTTTAGTAAGAAACTAGAGGCAGATGAAGACCATCACAGCTTGCCTTTGCGCCAGCCCTCCACGGCGGCCAGTGCAGGAGGTCCAGAGAATGTGCTACGTCGGACACTAAGTCATCGATCCCTTCTCTAAGGAAAGGCATATCATTAAGAAAAATGGTTTTCTACTAGTTCTGAACTAACAGCACCACCTCGGCCAACATCTCAAGTTACAGTGGGAAAAAGAAACTTACATACGAACGCGCAAAACCCAGACCATGACATTAGCCAACCTCCTACCTGACTTCCTCCGAACTCTTCCCAGTCCCCAAAGGTTAGAGGCTCCCTCGGGAAGGCTGTCCCCAGCTGGACCGGGGACAAACGGTGGAGAGGCTTTCTGGAGCAGGGCCATTTCCCAGGCCCCTTCCCTAGGGCCGCCCCTCCCCCAGCTTCTGTCCCCGGGCCGCCCCCACCTTCCCGCCGTCTCTGTCTCAACCGGGACAGATGTGACTCGCTCCTCCAAAGAGCGGGAAGATGAAGGGTGGCCTTCGTGCACATCAGGGTGGGGAGGCCCCGGGGCGTGCAGGGGCGTTGGCTTCCCCGTACCCGGGTCTGGCCCCCGAGGGCCTGCTCTAGTGCGGACCGACAGTCTGCGGGGTTCGGGTGGCCCCTCGGCCAAGCATCTTTTGAAATCCAGTCACCTCCCGCCCCCCAGCCTTTCAGTCGCACCCGGAGACCCCACGGTCACGCCCCCGCGCCCCCCGGGCGGAGCGTCTGGGGCGTTTTCTTCCCGAGGTGGTTCGGGGGAGGCGGCCCCGTCGGGGACTCGGAGGGAGGCGGTCCCCACCCGCGCCCCCCGCCCGGCCGGGGTGTCGCGACTCGGTCGAAGGCTCTGAACAAGAACAGGGGCCGGAGTCCGCGTTCACACGGAAAATGATGCCGGCTCCAGCGGCGCGTAAAATTGATGTGAGGCGGACGAAGTGGGATCGGCGTGATCCTCCCTCTCGTCTCCACAGGGGTTTCGGCGCGTTCCACAGGCCGAGCTTGTCTCTTTAAGGAGACATCGGACCCTAATTAGTCCGCATTCCCGGCGCGGCCGCGGAGCGAGGGGCCGAGGCTGTATGGGTTGGGAGGGGGTGGGCGGGAGCACGAGACTCGGAAGGACGTCTTCTGACCGGCCTCCGGGCTCACCGCCCTCCACCCCCTTTATTCTGCCTCCACCAACACCTAGTTCTGAAGATGCAGCCCGGGCAGGAACCACGGCAGCAGTCGCCGCACCTCCTCGCCCCACGTTACTTTGATTGACAGCTGAACAAATGTTTCGCCGGTTCGAACGCTCGCGCTAAGGTACGTCAGCCAAGGCGAAGCTCCGCCTTGGGCGGGCCACCTCCGCCCCGCCTCCGCGAACCCCATCTCTTTTCGTTCATTGGTCAGAGCCAGGGGCGACGTTCGGCCCCCACGTGGGTTCCAGCCCAGTTGGCTCCTCCTCCCTGCCTCCCCATTTGTCAACAGTGAAATGATGGGCAGTAACACAGAACCACGATTAATGTTCATCCATCTCTGATTGGTGGTTGGAGACGCCTCACGCGCAGGGGGTGGGCGGGGCGCTTGGCGAGCGCCCCAGAGCGGTCGCGTGGCCGGCCGGTGATTGTAGTCAATCTGGCTGTATTCTGGAGCCACGGTCGCCCCGGGCGGACTACATCTCCCGGGATGCACCGCGGTCCCTCCACGTACTGTTGTGAATATGTATCAGAATGTTAATGATTAGCTGCTGCTAAATTTGGTCAAAGAAGTCACCTACACAGAGCGTGTTGTTAGAGCTGCTCTGAGCGGGTGTTTGGGCTGTTGGCGGCTTTCGTCCCCCTCTGTCACACGCTTGCATATTATTTTGAGGTGGTGTCGCAGAGTTTGAAAGGAGAGAGAATTAAAAAAAAACAAGCCGCAAGCGTTTCACTCTTTTATTTTTATAATCCCCTTCAATTAGGGGTTAAAAAAAAAGAAAAGAAAACAGGAAGGAAGAAAAAGAAGGAAATGAGATGTGGTAAAAGAAGCTAAAAGGTGCCTTTTGAGAGATCGTGGCTGTGAAGTGAGAAAAAGCTCCAGAGGAACCAAACGGCAGCGCCGAGCGCCCTTCCGAACCCCGGAGTTGGCGTTCGCTGGGAGGGCAGAAGAGACCGTTCATTCGGAGGAACCGCGGCCCGTTCAAAGACAAATAAAACAAAGTTTGGAGCGGGACGCGCAGCGGCGGGCGGCGGGGCGTGGAGCCCGCACTCGGCGGCCGGCTGAGCGGCGCGGGGCCGGGCGGG
>NW_007729838.1:55823-79608 GCF_000696425.1 Galeopterus variegatus
TGGGGACGCTGTGGGCGCGGCGCGCCGGCCCCTGGGCGCTCGCCGTGGGCCGGGGAGGGGAGCTGGAGCTTGAACCCGCGGGGTCCGGGGCGCGCGAGGGCCCAGGATCCTCCGAAATCGGCCCTGGCTGTTGGGCGAGAAGAGGGGGACGGGAGTTGAGTGTTAATGGCTTTGGGCCTCCCCGCGCGGTGACCCCCAGCCCCCCGCCAGCGCCGCGTGCTGTGTTTTCTCCGTCTCCCGCCTTCGCCTGTGATGTGGGCTAATTAAATATTTTATTGTTGTTCCTTAGGCACCGCATCAGCCTGCTCAACCCTTTAAATTTACAATTTCCGAATCCTGTGATCGGATTAAGGAAGAGTTTCAGTTTTTGCAGGCTCAATACCACAGGTAACGATGTTGACTTTAGCTGATCCTCCTGTTTGCTTAGCTCTTGTCTCCCCCCAACATACACAAACACCCAGCTTCCCTTTTTCTTTTAGGCCACCACAAAGGTATTATTATCTTTTTTTCCTGTGGGCAGAAAGGGCAAGCCAAAGCCTCTTTTTCTTGAGGCAGGTGTAAAGAAATTAAGCATTGCTTTCTTCCGTAAATGAAAAAAAGGGAAGGAGAGCAATCGAAACTGGGGAGGCTTGGAAAACGCTGAGGCCAAACTTTCGATATTGATTTATTGGGGCCAGGAGGATGGAAGGTTGGGAAGGTTCTGGGGCCGTTTGACTTTCAAGGTTCTTCATTACTTAGGGCCTGATTCTTTCTCACTTCTTTCTGCCATTCCACTGGAGAGCTGAGAGCCCTTGGAAGTCGCGAATGAGCGATTTCATTACTTTTATGGTGAAAAATATGTTTTCATCTTAGAGGCGATTATTAGACTTAAAGTGCCTTTGAAGCATTTTTCTTTTGCTGGGGTTTTAATGATGCATAATCTTATTTCATAAATGCAAAAACCAAAACAAGCCACTGAACCCGACGACACTTTGCCCCTGGGTGGTGGTATTCAACTTGTCTGTGTGTTTTGGGGGGAAAAAGCAAGACATCATTCCTTAAGACGTGCTTGATTCGTATTTTCATTAATCTCTTTGTACAACATTAAAACTCCCTTGTGATATTTCGGGGGACTTATTTGTTCTTGGATGTGTAGTTATTATTGGTGTTTACTTCGCTCTTCTCTTATTAAGTGAATTTAATGAATATTCACTTCTGAATGAAGTTCCAGAATTAAATTCACTAGAGGGTTTATTCCCCAAAACTTTAAAAAAATAAATAAATAAACCCCCGTAAACCTCACATTTGATCCTTATTCTAGGGGCAAATCTAAGCTGATTCCGATCACTCTTTTCTCTTTCCCCTCACTTTCATTAAAAAGGATAGTTTTTAAAATTGTTGATTTGGCGGTGTAGGTGATGAATGTGTATTTATATTTGAAGGATTTAAGTTAAATTCTGCACTGTGCTTAGATTATTTTTTTGTCTTCAATAGTCTGAAACTGGAATGCGAGAAACTAGCCAGTGAGAAGACGGAGATGCAGCGGCATTATGTCATGGTAAGAAAACTGTGTCACAGATTCAAAGTGCCAATTAGTTTGGGATACCAAAAGCAAGAATATGTTCGAATTGCTGGAGGCTGCAGGATAGATCATAATCGTGCTGCCAGTGTAGTTGACGTTGTGGGAATGTGTTCATTAGCAACCTGTAATTCTAGGATGTTAAAACTTGCCTTTGACAAGCAGCTTTGATTTGAATTTTCAAAAAGTTCAGCTGCATGGGGTAATTTTATGTGCTTTGTTTTTACAGATTAAAAAAAAAATGAAACCTCATTTATGTTTTGTTTAGTCACAAGCAAAATGTTTTTGTGTTAGTGGTTTTCTTTGTTGTTTTATTGCTCTTGCTTCAATTTTAACCAGACAGTTTTTCTGTGTCCTGTTAAAATTTTAATGTGTCTTATTTCTTTTAAAGAATGATGGATAAGAAAAGACACCAGACCTCTTTTCAAATTTTTTCCCCACTCTTTGTGTTACTGTTTTGTTTATATTTGTGGATGTGTATGTTTCAGTTTCTGTGGTGTTATATTGCTTTGAGGAGTGTTGTAGTCTTCTGTATAGCTGATTTGTTCTGCCAGAATTTCTATAATGCCACTTATACTACATGTTCAGAAAAAAATCAGGTCTGCTTGTACAGAAGTATTATGAAGCACATTTTTATGATTGATTGTCCAGAAAGGCTCCAGAATAACTCATTCATTCATTTTCTATCAAGCTTTTTTGCTTTTAATATGTGAGTATGAGCCGTACTATAACAACGAGAAACTGAGCTCTTAAGCAGCATCGTCTTCTTTCAAACCATCAGCATTTGTATAAGAAACGTTTTTGCCATTAACTTGCCCACTGCGCCTAGGAATTAGAATCCATATGGTACCAAATTTTCATCAAAGTTTTTGACTCATCTGCTTGTGATATGTAAACACTAGAGATGTTAAGAATGCTGTGTTTGAACTTTTTTCTTAGTTTTCCAAGTTATTCTCTCTTAGAGTTTGTGTCTTAAGGTGGCTTCTAGTTTATCAGGCTAAAGGTAGTGATTGGGTGTCCCTCTCAATCTACTGGCATAGATATTATGGATATTTTGGTTTAGGTGAGTCTTTTATGCTTGATTGTTTTAAACATACTTGGGGCATTTTGAACAGACTAGGGAGATTGATGAAGGGCACAAATTTAATTGCTTTTCCTTCTTTGACAGTATTATGAAATGTCCTATGGGTTGAATATAGAAATGCACAAGCAGGTAAGTTATTATTTCTTTATAACCATTTTAAATGACAGTATACTGGTGCACTTTGAAAAGAAGATTATGTTTTGGATTTTATTTTACACATTGTTGTGACTACCTGTATTTTAAAAGACTGGGTAATGGAGAGAATGCTATTTTTTCATATGTAGTTCTTCGTCTTTCTTCCATATTATCCTAATTTTAATCATTTAAAAATGTTATTTTAAAAGTTTGAAAGCATCTTAAACTTTGTACACTTTCAAAAGCAGGATGCTAAATTTTAAAATGTCTTGTTTTTTGGAAGAGTTTATGTATTTCGGGCATTGCAAACTTGTCTTATGAAAAAGCTTTTCTTGGAAAATATTAAAAAGTAAAACTGTAAATTGCATGGAACTTTCGTTGGCTTTGTGTGAAAGAATGGGTAGAGGGTGAGCAGGGAGGATCAAAATGAAATCCATGGAGTTACAAAAGAAATTGATGTAAAATCCTTGTATTGGTCCCCTGAGGCTAGTTAGTTGGGTCTTACTAGGTATTGTAACTGTTACTTCCAAAATTTGTACGGAGTAAATGAGCCTGATAGGAGGATGTGATAAGGTTCAACACTGGGTCTTGAAATCGGGCAATTAGTTAAGCAAGATAAAAAGAAAAAAGATAATGATTAATTGGAAAGCATTGAGAGGCATGACTCAAATAGCCACCTTTTCTTTTGTAGGAGACTGAATAAAATGGTTTGCCTTAAGTTTCCTAGACAGAAAGATAGAATATCTATATAATATTTTTTTTTGGCAATAATAATTCCTCTAGTAAGCATTTAGTTTTAGTGATTTCCTAGTGGAAGTGCTTCAGGTCTTATCAACTATTTCAGAATAGGTGCACATATGCTTGCCTGCTGGGAAAAAGACAAGGGAAAACTTCATGCTTTTGATTTTTTATTCATGTTCAAGGTGGACGTCATTACCTTGTAAGTTTAGAAGGTATGAAATGACCACATATTACTAGGCGTTTGCTATTTGTGGATTCCTTTTTGGTTCTAGTTATTCACCACATGCGCAGAACATGCCCAGATAGTATATCTTAAAAAGATGACTGTTAGACAGTAAAGGCAATCGGATGGATAGAATTTGATTAATAAGAAAAAAAAGTTGGGGAAAAAATGAGACATTACTTACACTGAGCACTTTTTATTTCAGATACTGTTTTACTTTGTATGCTATTTGGTAATGTCAATATTATTGTTATAGTATAGTTTGAATGCTGCACGTTAAAAATAAATTTTTATTTTGGCACATTTGCCATTTCTGTTTAAATGTAATGTAGATATCTCCTGCTTAAACAAAATCCATTCAAGCTTATGGATAGATTCTCTTAAGCTCTACCTTACAGGAATAAATTACATAAGAGATAGTGTTTGTTAATTATCCTCATTACATTTCATTTTAGGTCTGGATATTGTACATGTCTTTTTTGGTTTTTGTCCTCATCCCACTCTCCCAAGATTAATTAGTGTCTTTTTAAAAATTGGACCAGATGATTAATGTTCCTTTATTTCTTCTTCTGTATCTTGTTTACCCTAACTACTTAGTTCCCAGATCTCCTTGTACCATCTGCGTTTCTGAAAAGCACATAGCTGATATTCGGCTGTATGTTTTTCTTTTGGGGGGAGGGTATTGAGATCCCTTAATTTTACACATTTTATACCTCTATACTTCTGTCATCTTCTTGTCCAGCTAGACTCAAACACCATCCATTTAAAACCGAGAAGAGTACATTCTCCTTTTTTTTCTTCTTGCTTTTAAATTCAATCATATCAAGAATCCTGAGGGCAGTTTATCACATTATGAAATTCAGACAGCCCTGCAAACCACCTACTTATTATATTTTCTTTCTTTCTCCCCCTTAAGCACAGAGGCATATCTGTCTTTATTTGTTTTCCTAGGCAGACAGCCTTAGTTCCTCTTAGCCTCTCTCTTCCAGATGCATTCGCTGGATACCCTTGTAATGGAAAGCAGCAATAACGCAGGGAAGTTGCCCTGCGGCGTAATTGGGCCTCGTTCTCAAGATCGGGTTAGGCTTATTCACTTATTAGATTTGTGTCTCGAAGGGTTCAAGAGTAGGAGTCCCCTGAGTCCTTGGAAGTACCCTAGTAATTGGTGGCCCTGATATTTGAAACCTTTGTGTATTTTTTGGTTAATGCTCCTGTTCTTCTTGGCTGATGCCAGCCACAGAGTATTTATTTTTAGAGAAATTTTTCATTGGAACAGAAAATGATGGTTGTGATGGAGTCATGACTCTGTGACTTAGCAAACTGATAAAAGGATAACAGTATGAAGCGATGACAAATGTGGTGGGGGTTGGTATTCTTTCTCCTCCCCTTTCTGTGTGATGCTCATCATCAGTCACCCTGTTTTGTTTCTGATAGAGAACTATAAAGTGAAACCTATGGGGAATTTGTCATTCTGAAATGAAAGCTAATGTAATTAGTACCAATTAAAGTACATTTAGTAAATTGGATTTAATCTTAATTAAGCCTGCATAATGTTGCCAATTTTTAACAATTATGTTTGAGAACATAATTAATTTAAATTTTGGTAACTGAGTAAATAGCATTAGTCTGGTAGAATTAGTGGCTTTTCTTTAAAGGGGAGCTCGGTGACATGACATGGAATTGGAGCATAAAATATGAATCTAATTTCTGCTAATCTTTAGTTGGATTGATAGAGCTGAGCAGGTGTAGCTGGAAAAAACCAGAAAAGCTAGGGGGGAGTTTTCTAGGCTATAATGGGAATTAATACTTCGCCACTATCTTAAGTTCTAGCATGAAAGCAAAGATGACAAATAGGATGTGGTTAGAAATGGCACATGTATTGTTGTGATGTTTTCAAAATGGAATTTTTAAAAAGAAAAACATTGGTCTTTATTCCCTAAGGATTTTCCTAAGTGCGGGGTTTTTGTTTTTTGTTTTGGATGGGACAGTTGGCCCTTCAAAATGGAATTTTTAAAAAGAAAAACATTGGTCTTTGTTCCCTAAGGATTTTCCTAAGTGCGGGGTTTTTGTTTTTTGTTTTGGATGGGACAGTTGGCCCAGGGTTCAGTTTACTTTTTTTTTTTTTTTTCCCGGCTGATTGTCCTTTGTAAATACAGTGTGGCTTCTAAATGTGTCAGTGACCCTGGGCAGAACAGGGTGGTGCATGCAGTTGATAACGTTACTAAATGCTGCTTGTTCCCATCCTTCACCTGAAATGCTGTCTCTAAAGAAGTCCTCCCTGATGGAATCTGACAACAGTAGTTACTGTGCTAAAGAGTGAATATTGGATGTAGATTAGGAACAATAGATATTACAGGAACTGTAAATGGAGATGAACATATCACGTTTTGGAAAGGGAAGAATGGAAACATCTTGTGACTTCCTCATAGTTAATATTCTATAATGTGAAGGCCTCTGCTACTAAAAAATTGTTTGGAATTTGAATTTTAAAAATTAGAAAATTTTAGAAATCTAACACAATCGAAAACTGAGTACTGCACATTTATGTATAAATGTCTGTGTATTTGTTTGCATATTCATATGCATGTGCATGTGTGTGTGTGTGTGTGTATGTGTGTGTTATTTTTAATCAAAGCAGGAAAATTCCTGTTTCACTCCAAGCCATGTAAATTTTATTACGAGACTTGGGCCCCAACCATTTGAGTGGTGCTAAAATATTAATTGAATAGAAATGAAAGGGGCTTGCCAACTGATAGGATATCATAATCGTAGCCTCTTTGGTCGATGGTAAATGATGATAAATGACATTAGGAACCTTTTAGCAAACTGTAATAACTACAAGGAGGGAAGCAGTATGGATTTGCATTATATCTGATACCCTCTAGTACCAAGTGGATTGCCAATACTGCTTGTTTAGCATTTTCTAAGGGCAATAGGATATTGATTTCTGACTTACAAGGAACAGCTCTATTTTCACCATTGAAAAGTACTGCAGGTTGTTAAGAAGAAATTGACTTGAAGAGGCCGACTGCTGCCCATCATGGAGCAAATAAAGCAAAACTGCCGAAGCATGGTGGAGCAGCGAGACGGGCCCTCAGCAATTTGTTGCTATTAATTTACCATGCTCGACAGCAAATCAATCGGCATCTACTTCATCTGCTGGAGAAAATGCTGTCCAGGGCAGATAAAAGGCTCGGCATGGTACAGAGAATAGACTGGATTGGCCAAAAGGAGGCTGCAGTTAATGTGTAAATAAGTGAAATCAAGGCCACTGTTGCAGAGGAAGCTGTTGTTAATTAGGTTGGTGCTTTTTAGTGAACTATGTTAGAAAGCAGCTTAGGATTTGACGAGTAAGAAGAGATTTATTGAGGTTGAAGTAATATATGACTGACGTGACATTCCAGCCTTGAGTGTACTTGATTCTAGGGTGCACTATGTTTATTTGGGGACAGTGCTTGCAGTGGAAGTCAAATTTGCTTAAAGTTCTGCTTAGACCAGGTTTCCCTTAAGATAACTTTCTTTTTGGGACATTACCAATTTCTCGCATATCTCCTGTCCTCATATTGTATATCCTTAGGTTTAGAAGAGTAGATGTGGGAGCAGGTGTTTGCGTATGTAGGCAAAAATGGGTCTATAGTATCCTTACATGGTGACTAATTTTTTTTTTTTCCCCAGAAATGGGTGTGATTGAACTCTTGTATAGTAACGAAAGGGAACCATTATCAAAGGTGGGGTGTTACAGCTGAAAGTAACTAATAAACCAACAAAAATTGTGCTGACTTAGTTTCTTTTGATTTAAAACATTAGGGAATAATAATCTAGAGTGTCTAAACAGTGGATGGTTACTGTTGGGCTGGAGAATATCAAAGAGATTACCAGTAAAATTTTTATGACTCTGCATAAACTCCAGATACAATTAGAAGGGATGCATGTGCATGTATGTTGGGGGGGGGGGTTCTTGTGTTTTTGGTTTTTGTTAAGATTTAAAGCCACCTTTTCTAATTTAAGATTACTTATCCTCTGATAATATTCCATAGTTAATATTAACTGAAAGGAGGTTGTTGATGGGGTTTTTTTTTTTTTAATCTCTCTGATTTGGACATTTGGGATAGGTGACCAACTTCACTTTACTCCTATTTAGTAAATCCAGATATATGTAGATTTTAAATTGTATTTTTTTCCAAAACATTCAGAGGATCTAGCATTAGGGCAGTTGATACTAGGTGGCAGCACCTTGGGCAGCACCCAGTGAACTGCCTTTTTACTTGTCACAGGACCTGCAAGAGAAGCAGATCTGGAGGATGAAATTTAACCCATTAGGGTGTGTGTTTATGTTAGGGTGACTGATGGTGGAGTGGAATTGGAGTTTCTTTTCAGTGGAAGTGAACATTTATTATACATGTGGCATGTGCTTAGCACCAATCTGAACGCATTACCAAAATCATTTCCTTTAATTCTCACAATGATCCTGAGAAAGGATCAATTTGTCTAATCAAATGGTGATTACACAGGGTCAGATCTTCACAAGGTGATGTAGCTAATAGGTGGTGGAGTTAGGACTTCAGATGAATTTCCTGGGAAGATGTATCCCGGGAGATGGATCTGTCAGGAGTTGGAGATTCCAGCCCCAGCTCATTCCTGGAATGTAGAGGCCCTGGGAGGCTGGGATAGTCTTTGGGTTTGTTCTTGAGTCCCTGAACTTTATTGGATCGTACCCAGAACCTCTTGTATGTCAGAGGATTCTTGGCACTATCTTGAGTCCAGAGCTGGAAGGCTCAGCCTGGGCTCTCCGTCCAGACTGCTTTCAGTGGGTTGAGAGGGCGAGGGTCCCTTTCACTTGGAGTCTCCCACACAGGGACTGGGAGAGCTGCCTGCTTATCAAGATGGAATTTGCTTTCTCCCTAGGTAACCTATTTCTCATTTGTTTACAAACTCGCTCTTATATTTAACTTTTATCTTTTCCTTGTGGCTTCTAAGACTGTGCCTAAAGACAGGGGGCTGCTTGTTAATCACCATCTTGTGGGTTTTTGAAGGGGGAAGCTGGGAGGGGAAATGTGATGTTTTGTGGCCTCTTTGTAGTTCAGAAAGAGGTTCTTAGATGCAGGAAATCACACATGACTCAAACTTTTAAATGAAGGCAGATGTTTTGCTTTTACTGTTAAAGTAATTTCTTTGCATCATTCAAACAAAGGGATGTTTCCTTCTCACTACCCCTTAATCTCTGCTGGGTTTTGCTTATTTTAACTTATTTGTTGTTTTGATGGGCAAAATTCTTTGTGTGTATATAGTACCACTTTGAGCTAGGTTGGACTAATGGACTAGGTGATCAAGATGCACCTTTAGGTGCCATTGCAGCCTCGATGAAGTGGGGGTAGTGCAGGCGCTGGCCCATTGTTCTTCACGTTCTTCATTTAGTCTTTTTTTCCCCCTAGAGTCTTCTTTTTTATTGGTATATTATAGAATAGGTAAGGAAGCCAGTTGAGAATTTAATGTTAAAAATGTGCATTTAGAAGTTATTTGTGTTTGTTTTTAGTGAGAAAATTTTTATTGCTTTTCATGTGACTTGACAGTTTAGTTTATCACTTCAAGGATAACAATAATATATTTGGTGGTTATAGAGTGAAAGGAATATGGTTTCTAGAAGATACCTTCCTTGATCCCTCTCCATACCCTCCTCTTGAGAAAACTCTCCAGCAGTCCATCAGTGGAGGCAGATCTGTTGGTCTTGTACAGGCTAAGTTATCATTTTTGCAAGCTGGCCTGTTGGAGAGAAACAGGAGGCAGCACATTTAGGTGTGGGCAACTGAGTATTTACACTGAAAATGACAGTTTGCTAGGCTTAGGACTTGTCCGAAATACGTACACTGCAAACAGAGCTTATGAAATTATTATTCTGAGGGGGAAGGGCCTCAAAAGTTTTAGTCCAAAGTGAAGTTTAGAGCTATTTTGAATTTGCCTTAGTAACAGCTATCGGAGGTAGTTGTTTTCTATCTGTAAAGAGGGATTTAGCTGGCATTCATCACCACAAATCTATATACCCTCTCTGTTTTCATTGGAATTGACCCAGCATGTATGCCAAGTTCTTGCTATTTCTATATCATTGAGCCAAAACTTATCCTCAGAGAGCTTCAGTGTGTAACCCGTACTCCATCCAGGAGGGCGAACAGACAAGGTGTGGATTTTCTTAGCTGGCTCAACGAAGAATCAGAAGAGAAATACTTCAGGACACCCCTTTGCTACTCTGTCCTCTGGCGAGTGGGTCAGCTTGTCATCCTTTTTGAGGATTTCATCCACAAATCTTTCAAGGTTTGTACCATGGAGGGAGCTTCTGCGTTTCATGGAATAAAAGGATAATGTTTCTCCTGGCAGAGGACCAGGCTCCAGATAAAACTGGCCACGGTGTGCTCGGACCTCTGCAGGGTCCTGCTGCTTTCAGTAACCCAGGCAAGTGAGAGGTTGGGGGAAGGAGGAGGGATATTGGCTTTCTGATTTCTTAGCAGCTTATTTCACTTATTATTATTATTGTAATTAGGATTCTGTTCATTCTTTTTTTCTCATTATGTATTCTGCTTCTGAAGGTCTGTGGATTATTTTGGTTATAGAATTTGAAAATGCAAAAAAAAAAAATAACTGGAAAGAATAGTCATAGTAGAAATTATAAGCACTGGTACTCTGTAACACCCTTTCTTTGCAGAGAGCTTAAGGCATTTTATGTGTTCTCCTTAATCTTCTTGATGTTCCTGTAAAGCAGGTAGCAAGCTTGGATCCATGTATTTATTTAAATAGCTTCTGTCAGTGGAGTACCCGACAGTTTGCCAAGCAGTGTCATTCCACTGGCTTCCTTTAGCAGATGACACTGAGGCTTAAGGGCTTAAGACACTAGCCCAGTGTCACAGTCAGGGAGGATCAGCACGCGGGTGGGGATACCACAGTTCACCCCGGTCGGCAAATGCCCGAGGTGGCATAGTGAGAGTCACTGGCAGAAGAGGAAATAGTAGGTTTCTTGACTTCCCTTCAAGGGCTCCTTTCACTGACCACACTGTTTCCAAACAGCACATAATGTGCTTGTTTCTGTGATGCTCTTGGCTTTCTGCACCATGACAAGCATGGTGATGCTGCTGGCAGTGCAAGAGTGTTCTTACACTGTCACGCCTATTGAGAGATCTGATCTGTGTGTTTGTGTTTGGGTATAGCTCATCACTCTCCTCCCCTCCTCCCTTCCAGTGCCTGTGCCCTGCCAGAGGGAGTTTAGGATCAGCATATTGAAATTTGAAGCCAAAATCCACTTTAAGCAAAGTGCTTAATAAAACTGGCTGTGGTCACATTCCTAAACTATACTACGCAGATACACTGTACTAGATATGTACTTGTTTATTTCCTAGGTCTCTTCTCTCCCGCTAGAATGTAAGCTCCGTGAGAACAGGGGCTTTTATTTTCTGCTGTATAACCAGTGTTGAGAACTGTGCCTGTCATGTAATAGGTGCTGGGCTCATGAAATTACTTGGTGAATGAGAGGATGCATGCATTCAGATAGAGCTAGCCAAGAATATACGTAACTTAATATTTTTAAGGGTGTATTTGGGTCGCTGATAACATGTAGATAACAAATGCGGAACCTGCAAGCATACTTAGGCTTGTGTTGCCTACTAGTTCAGTTTGTGCAAAAATGACATGCGGAAGGAAGGAGTAGAAGCAACTGAGTGAACTTGGTGTGCCTTTCAGGAATGAGTTAGGCTCAAGTAGAATATATGTGTTTTTGCCTACTGAGTCTGTCTTTTTAAAGATGAAAACATGAATCCCTCCTAACTGAACTTAAAATTCAGTTTGAACATCACCCTATCACTAGTCAGTGTGTATCTGAAGGATTCTTTTACTATTAATTGGTCTGTGTACGTGTGGTTTGAATGAATGTGGGGAGATATTGATCTTAACTATACTGTGGTGTGTTTAGCTAACTTCCCTCCAAATCAGTAAAAATGCAAGCTTCTAGTTCTTCTCAAGAGACAAGGAACTTTGAAGATATCTTAGTTTTTTTAATTAGTGGAGATAGTATAGTGTCATTGAAAGAGTAATAATCATAACAGCAATTTTAGAGAGCTTACTGTGCAGGTAGTACTTCACTTATTCTCACAGCAACCTTATGAGATTATTGTATTATTATTATTTTCATTTTACATATGAAGAGGCTGAGACACACAGAGCTTAAATAACTTACTTGAGATTAGCCAGCCAGTAAAATAAACCCTGGGTTTGACTCAGGGTCAGAAAGCTGGTATGATAGATATTCCTTCCTTATTCCAAATGCTATGTTTGAAATACTCTACTACCAGCATACTCTACTACCTTCTCCGTAATACTGGAGTTGAGTTAGGAGCCTCAGATTCTAGTTGTGGTCTTGTTAGTAAGGAGCTGTGTGATATTGCTGAGTACTTTAACTTCTCAGGCTGTTACTTTTCCCAGCTTAAAATTAGAGTGAAAGTGAATGCTCAGATCTTAGCTCCTTTAGTCTAAAATGTGTTTAGTTTGTTGCTTTCTGTGACCCAATGAAATGAACATATATTGAGACTTAGTATCATTTCTTTTTAGTCTCAAAGTCCCTTTTAACACTTTCAGAGTTTTTAAAACCCAAAATTACCTAATGGAACTAGGAGTAGAAATATATATTTATGTGATACTTTATATTTTACAAGGTACTTTATCATTTATTTTTTCATTAAGCCCCAATAATTTTAATGAAAGATTCTTCCTATCCTGTGGATAAGTAAAATGAGACACAGATGTTAAATGACAAAATTCCACAGTTACATTAGTAGATGGCTCAGAATTCACTGATTCTCTTAGGACCAGCATCAGGCTAAAGTAATGTTGACACAGAACTAGAGCAATTATTGTGAATGTTTAATATAAAGAATATATAATATAAGACAAAATATAATACCAGTGGTTCTTTAAAGTGATCAGTTTTTGTACTTTTCCTTTGGCATATATTAGAAAATTTAACGATATGACTTCTAAAATTGTGTGAATTGAATGTGATGTGGTAGTTTTCTTCCAAAGGTATGTGAACGGGCTTTGTAGTAGTTTATTACCTGTTGTGTTATTAGCTCCTAGGATTAGTTACCCATCCACAATCCAATGTAGATGTCAGTTTCTCTAGCTAAGGTTCTTCATGACAGTCTGGGTAAAGCATGTCTGTAAACTATGGCTTACATGGAGCTCAGCATCTCATATCTTCAGGGCTTTCTTGCCTTATTCCACCAGGGATCCTTTACTTAGGGAAGGTTTGGACTTTTCAACTTGGTTTATGGTAAGTTCATTATAAATAAATGATTTAATGGTAAATAAAAGAAGGGGTAGATGTTTAATCTTGGCCTTTTGGAGCTCATGGATCAAGGACATAATAGAGATCAGATTCCTTCACTAAAATATAAGTGCCAGATAGGAAGAATGTGTTTTGCTCACTGCCATACACTGAGAACCTAGAACAATGCCTGTAACATAGTAGAGGCAATGAATTTATGAATGATGGAACAACTGAAGAAATGGTCTAAGTTTTTAATTTCATTGCATTTCCTGCAGTAAGCCACATTCTGAGCGTCAACCTCCTCTTTATGAGCTTTCTTTATTTCCATGGTCTTAGGGAAGACTTGGCTTTGTGATGAGCAAAAAAGGCCTAGATGGACCGTCAGAGGCTGGGAGTTCTTACCCCAGTTCTGCCTATACTGGCCTGGAGCGGGTGATTAGCGTCTTTAAAATTTAGGATTGGATTCATTGCCAGATGATTTACTTCCAGGTTTTCTTTCAACTCTAACATTGTATAATTTAAAAATGACCAGCATTAGCAAAAGGTCTATCCCTAATTTTATTGCTTGACACTAGAGGCATGTCATTTCAATAAGTTAAGGTTTGAGATAATTTTATGTAAGAGAAATACTAAGATAGCTGTTATATATATTTTTTAAGAACCTCACTTTGACCTGGTGATAAGCTATTGTAGATAGCTAAAATAATCCTAATATTGCCAATGTTTCATAACCTAGAACCATCTTCTCCTGTTGCTTTTTTGCAGTGACAGCCACATCTTACCAGTCCCTCTCTGGGCCAACAGTGTCAGTGACTACATATAGTTATAGATTTTTGATACGTATATCTTGGGGGGAATGTTAGTGATAATAATAACAGTTAAGGTTTATTGAGTGCCTTCTGGGTACTGGTGATGCACTAAATGTTTCAGATGTATTAATTTGTTTAATTTGTAACCTTTAGAGGAAGGGATTTTACTATCCTCATTATGTATGAGAAAACTAAGGTAAAGAGAAGCTAAGAAATTTGCCCAGAGTTGTACAGCTGGTGTGTTGCAGAGGGAGGACTCAAGCTCAGGCAGTCTGGCTTCAGAGCTCGCGTTCTGAACACTGGCAATACCTGCCTCATAAGTGACTGTTTTGATACTCAGATCTTAAATGTTCCAAGTAATAGTGGGTCTTATTTGGGTACAATTTTTTTTTCTTTTTCTGTAAACAAGCACTCTAGGTTAGTGGATCCATCGGCTAATCTTTTATTGCAGATTCTAGTGTTGGTTCATGGTCTGATGACCACAGGCCTCTAGATATTTTTGTACTTCTGACTATGAGATTTCTAAAACGGGCACGGTACCTTCTTTTATAACCACATGGGAATGTTCAAAGGACTGTAAAACTTTAGAGTGCCTGCCTGGGGCGGGGGTGGGATGGGAGTTCTTGGCTGGGTTTTAAAGGATCCACATAGTGCTTGAACTCATACACATTTGTGTGACTTTTTTGTGGAAGCAAACTCCATGTCATTTATTGATCCAATGAGAAAACTAGGATCCAGACAAAAGAGTTTAGGAGCTACTGTGTTCCTACAGTGGTCTTACATTAGGGTAGTTCATTTCCCCAGAGGATATTTGGCAATGTCTGATGATACTTGTGGTTTTCACAAGTTGGAGATGCTACTGGCATCTGGTGGTTAGAGGCTGGGCCCATGCAGAACATCCTACAATGCACAGGACAGCCCCTGCAGCAAAGAATATCTGGCCTAAAATTTTGATAATGCTGAGGTTGAGACCCTGCTCCAAAGAGAGGAAAATATTTTATTTCTGTTGCTTTTTTATGGCCAGGAGAGTTATAGGTTTGAGTAGAGAGGCCAAGAATCAGCCTTGTCTGGTTTCTGTAGTTAAGTCAGTTTGAGAGAATCCTTCAAACCATACTTGTCTTTTCAGATTTTCTCTCCCCTTTCCCATGATGGTAAACAGAGTGGGATTGGTGATAGTTATGTCATGCCATGAATGGGGATATTACATGGTCTTTGATAAACCCTCTGGGTGGGAGGGACTTTTCACACTTAAGTTCAGTTTCTCATTGGATGCTTGATTTCTGTTGAAACCATCCACATTGTTGGGATGCTACTACACAAAGCAGAACACTTTGTCATTGGAAGTGTTGGACTGGCAGAAATTTCTTTATGTGAGGCCCATTTGAACTGTCTACCCCTTGAAGGCACTAGACTTAGTTTTATTCCTTTCCTAAGTAAAAGTTTTTTAGGAGCATCACCCTTCATTAGTCTTCATGTATTCATGCCTGCTTCCCAAATAAGGTTTATAAATCCTACTTTTTCTTGGATATTTGATTGTACATTTTAGGGTTATATGCTTCTGCCATTTTTTTTTTTTTTTTTTTTTTTTGGTTATTTGGTTGAGGCTCATTTGTAAAATTAACTTTTCTAAATTGAAATATTTAGCTTCTCAAATTGAAATACGTAGAGCTGGACTTATAGAGGTTAGGAGGATTATAACCTAAGTACTTAAACATGAAAAATTACTTAATCCTTATGAAGTTGTTTTCTTCTTCCTTCATTGAGAAGGTTACTTGGTTAAGAGACATTAGTGTTGGACACCTCAGATAGAAGCCAATGGCTATGATGGCTTTTATTCTTTCATTCAACAAATGTTAATTGACCTCATACTATGTGTAGGGTGCTTTGAGGGCTATGGAGTTATGAGAGGTAGAAGGCTAGCCTCCATAGAGAACCTTTTTATGTCTCTTGGGCCAGTGTGAACAGTAAAAGGCAGTGAGTAGTGATAACACTGTTGTGACATAGGCAGAAGAGAAGGGAATCTTCTTGGCTCTGGGATGATTAAGGATGCTGTTAGGGAGGAAGCAGGGACATCTTAGTGCGAGCTCAGAAGAGGGGCACACTTAAGCAGGAAGAAAGGAAAGGGGAGGATTCTACGTAAAAGCTGTAGAGACAGGAAAGTGTTGTGCATATTTAGGCTGTGGTTAGCAATTCCAACTTTATTAAATGGTAGAGGAGAGAGTAGTTGAGAAGTAGGTTTGGGATGCTATATATATAGAAGGCCTTGAATGCTAGTTGTGGTGCTTGGGCTACTGAAGGAAAGCAAAGGGAAGATTAATCAGGTAATAGGGCAGGGACCATATCTGTCTTCTCATTCACTGTATTCTCAGCAGGTAGTATGGGGCCTGAGAGCCAAATGTTCAGTAAATGTTTATTGAAATGATTTGAATGAAAAGGGATATGATGACTGAAGAGGGACAGGATTGGGGAGGTGAAGTCTGAAGTAGAGAAACAGCAGTAGGACTGGAAAGGAGGAATCCATGTTTGACCTTCATTGGATGAAAGGTATGGAAGTGCACAGAAGAAAGGCCCCAAGTCACTGACCTCTAAGACGTTGACCTCTGCAAAGTGGCAGAATCATGGTATTACTAGGAGAGATGCTGGAGGGGAAGAACTTGGTGTTGATTATGCTGCGTGGTACGGTGCCTAAGGAGGAGGGAGTGAAAGAAGGAAGAGGGGAGAGTGAATGAGTTTATTGCTTCTTATGCCTTCCTATTATGACTTTCTTTTTATCTTTCCCGCCAAATCTGTCCTCCTGCCAAAAAACCTCAAGAATTCTTTTCAGCAAGACCTCTGTTCCTGTCAGTAAGAGGTACTTTAAACATTTCATGGAAAGATTTGTATTTTCTTTTAATTCTATATTTTCACAAACTTTCTGAAGTACCTTTCTATACCCAGTATTATATAGCCAGACAACGATGGACTTTGCCAGGTAATGCTTCGTGGGCAGTGGTTTTAGGAACTTTTCTTTCTTTTTTTTTTTTTTAAAGATGGCCAGTAAGGGGATCTTAACCCTTGGCTTGGTGTTGTCAGCACCACATTCAGCCAGTGAGCTAACTGGCCATCCCTATATAGAGATCCGAACTCGTGGCCTTGGTCCATGGGCCTGCCCTAGGAACTTTTTATTTTAAGGAAATCTTTTGACACTTGTGTGAGAGAGTTTCTGTTAATCATTTTTGCTTGATTACTACCATTGCCCTTATATAGATAAAATGGAATTTGTAAATTATTTGTTTTTTGACTTTTTTCTCTTTAAAGAATTTTTAACATTAAAAATAGGTACAGAATTCTTTAAATTATTCATCAGCTATTGAAACTCTTTGTTCAGTTCATTCTTTTCTTTCATAAGTATTTCTTTTCAGTTCTTGCATTTTTTTTTTTTGTCTTTTGTCTTTTTCCGTGTCCGGCAACGGATCGCAACCCTCAGTGTTGCCCCCGTACCGGACCGGGGACCGGCAACGGGATCACAACCCTCGGTGTTGCTCCCGCGCCTCACTCAGCCAGCGAGCAGGAACCGGTCTGTATGTGGGATCCGAACCCTCGGGCGGGAGCGCCGCCGCGCTTCCCAAGCGGCGCACTATCCAGTGCACCACCGGGCCGGCCCCCAGTTCTTGCATTTTGGCTAACAACTCTGGATAGGTCTGTGATTCCGTATCCTTTTTGTATTGAGAAATTTCCTGTAAACATGAGACCAAGTCTAATAGTCTTGAGAAACTACCATGTTTCAAAAGAAATAATTATTCCCATTGTTCATTATGTCCCTGATTAGCTAAACACCAAAATTGCAATAGATGCTTTAGTCAGTGTGAATTGTTTGTGGTTAATTTTCTTTTTTTCGTAATGTGCAGAGTATTTTGTATTTTAAAACTTTACCCCTTTTAGATACTTGTCTTAAGTTGCTATAGTCGAGTGAGAACGGTAGAAAATGAGTGATAGTAAGGAAAGTTAAGTAAACATGAAATTAAAAAGGCCATAGAGTACATTTTGGTAAACCAAAGTATTGCTTGGTGGCATAAAGCCGCAGATCCATTCCCCCCCACAAAAAATGCGGAAATGTGGTTTTGCTGTCTGTCATGCAGTCTGTTTCAACTGTCAGAAACATACGTTGCTTTATGGTGTGTTTTTTCAAGTCTGACCACAGCTTTTAATTTCATTCCACCCACACCTTCTACCACACCCCTGTGTATCTAGTGCTAATTTATGGGAGATTTGACTGTAATGACAATCATCAACCAGTAAACGGGTCAGCACTTGTGGCAAGAGTTTCTTTCTTGGTTGTGTTGATTATCAGTTCTGTGCTTTTGGAAACTTAAAATCAGAACACCGAGATTGTCCTTGTCGAACTTTTTAGCGTAAGTTAGATTGAGGTCCTTAAAAGGTGGTTTTGAAGTGCTTTGCTTCTGTGCTAAAAAAAAAAAAAAAAGTAGTATTAAAGAAAATTAAACAATGTTAAAGAAATTTTAGAAAGAAAAAGAAAGAACCACAGTCACCCATCCATACTACTCTGTTAACCAGGAAAAGGCCAAAAGCAGAGGCTTCCCTGTGTCTCCACCATATATATGTGCTGTGGCTGATGGAGATTATGCCCCCCTTATTGAAAAACACTGGTCGAGGTTCAAAGGGTAATACGTAAAATAAATAGCATGTTTTTGTTTATTTTTGAAGTCTGAAAAAGTATACTATAAAATGAAACCTTAGATCTTTAAAAATTAATTTTAATATATTGGTAACTTTATGGTTTCTTCAGCTCTTTATGGCAACACAGTGCTAAGTATTTTCTAGGCTCTAGTTCTAATTCAGCCAGTAACTTCCTGTGACCCTGATAAGTCTTTTTACTTTTCTGAGTCTCAATTCTCCATCCATAAAACAAGGGGAAAGGACTGGATCAGTACTCTTTATGAAATGCTGGTTCCTGGGCTCCCTCACCTGGGATCCAGACATCAGTATTTTTCTGAAAACTCCAGAGGAGATTACAGTGCACAGCAGGGCTGAGTACCAGTGACCTAGAGCAATGCTTCTCAAACTTAAATGTGCATGTAAATCTCTGGGGCTCATGTTGAAATCAGATTCTCTCTCCCCAGGTCTGGGTTGGTACCTGATATTCTGTATTTCTAACGAAAGCTCAGGTGATACTGATGCTGTTGGTCCACTGACCACATGTGGGGTAGCAAGGAGCCAAAGTATCTCCATAATTTCCTCTGTGTTTTTTCTTATCTCCATGGTATTGTTTATGTAATCTTGGGAGTCCATGTGCTGCTTGAATGAGATCCGAGAGTTAGGATGTCAAGATTGATAACGTGGTATGTGAATAACCTCTTGTTGCATAAGTTCCAGAGTCGTGCATCTTGGGAACAATTGAACAATTAAAGTCACTTTAATAGAGCCTAAATGAGCTCTAGCTGGTGGTTGGTGGGTTGTTACACTGCGACAGAAAAGAGAGAAGAGCGTCATTTTTCATTTCTTCCTACTCCTCCTTTGTTCACTGAGACCCCACACTAACAGATACTTACACTTTCAAATTCCATCTCCTTCTCATCCCTCAACAGGTGTCCTCCCCATACCAACCTCCAATTCATGAGTGATTTTTGGGGGGTATAAATGGGCACAAAGAATCATGAAATGCGTTTTGTTTTAATTTGGTTTCTCATGTGAGCGTGTTCTCTGCAGAATATTTTATTAAACATAAAGCAAGAAGAATTCCAATTTAGAATCATATTTTGTTGTAGGAGAAGCTCAGACGTACTTAAGCTATAATATTTGTCATGCTGTTCTTTATCTTTATCATTTGGTAATTGTTTTTAGAAATAAGAAAATACTATTTATAATTTGTGGTCCTTTATTTTCGTTTGCTGCAGCACAGCCTCAGACTAGCAGGTAGCATGACCTAGCAGGAAAACCCCTGAATAGGGTGTCCAAAGAACTGATTTCTAGGACTTCACCAGCCTTTAAGTACTCTTACAGCTGTAGACACTTAGCTTTTCTAAATAAAGCAGGGAGGAGATTAAGGAATGCTCCATTTATCAGAATTGTGTTGAAGAATTTGGTTGCCTTGAAGGAACATGATTATCACCTAAAGTCTAAGGCAATAAAAAATTATAGTTATTATAGTTTGGATCAGTGAGCATGGTCCATGGACTGGTGCAGGTCTGTGAACTATTTGTTAAAGAGGAGTGATGAGATAAGGAGCTTGTACCAAAATGTAAGTCAACACACCACTTTCTTCATGGAGAATGTCTTTATCTTTAAAAAGCAAAATAAAACCAAAAAACCCACCTAGCTGAACTAAACAGTAGTTGATTTGATTTATACTTAGCATAAGCCCATCATCTGCTTGCTGACTGGTAACAATTTGGAGACGGACTACTTTCTTTAGCACTACTTTAGATTTAATCAATCAAAGGTTTATTCTGGTTGTTTTATAAGTTAGGAATAGACTGAACTTTGAAGTTCATAACATAGAGGAAAATGTAACCTGAAAAGTAAAAAAGTAAATTTAAAGGCAAGTTAGGTTCATGGTAGTATCAAATTCAAGGTGGTATGAACACATGCCACAAGTAAGTGAAGTCAGGGTGGCTGATGCAGACTCACCAGTAGGAAGCTGTGAGAGGCACTGCTGTCTCTGCCTGGGTTGATGCAAAATTTGTTGATGTTCTTCTGAGTACTTCTGCATTCTTCTCCCTCTCAGAGAATTTTTGTTTTCCATTTTTTACCATCTACCTAATGGAAAGGACATGTTTCTGTAAGTCTCACATAACTTTTATTCTGTAGTCTTAGGACCATGTTATTATCAGAGAAGCTTTAAAATTAAGCCTGACTTCCCCCTCTGCAACCCCTCCCCTGCCTGATGATATTCTTTATTCTCTATTACTATACATATAATTTAGTGCATCCAGGGCAAGAGTCTGTTTACAAAGAAAAGAGGAAGAGATCCTTTGCCAGTAGTGGAACAAAAATACTGAGAATGTCTTTTTTGGGTCACTGTGCAAGAAAGTGGAGAAGGAGCAAATTTTCTGGGGCTGAGCCTGTGACCTCATTCCTTCCAATGAGGAGGCACTGTTCCCTGTTACTGTGACAGTGAGTCTGGCATCCCTCTCCCCCCTTAGATCTGTCCCCAGCCTCCTCATGGGCCCAGCAGTCCTTCCCCCATGTAGTGTAAATTAGTGAGGGAGGCTTTTAATTGAGAGGAAGAGCCCTAAGCTTGAATCGATACCCAGCAATACAGCCAATCAGTTTGTAGCACTATCTAATCTCAGTTCTGTCTTAAAACAGAATCAGTTTCCTTAAGGGATTTTATTCAAACGTCAACCCTCATAAATATTTCTGTTAACCAGATATGGAGCAGCTCTTTTCCCCATTACGTGGTTGTAGAAATGGAGTCCGGATCACTTGGGGGTTTGCTTCAAGTCGCGGTTCAGCTAGGTTAGTTATTAGGGAGTCGCCCTGGGATTTGGGACTCCACAGTTGTATCATTCACAGTATCTGGTGTGCTTTTCAGAATGTTTTGTCACTTGAGTCTGAATTTTTTCCATGCCTTTCCAAAATTGTCCCCCAAAACAAACTTTGACACAAACTTGTGACTTACCTATTTCAGTGAACGGTAGCACCATATCCAGGCTTCACAAACTGGAATCATCGATTCCTTGTTCCTGTGGCTGTCCAAATCTACTGAAGCCATATGTGCTGCTGGTTCTCCCTGCGTAGCTTGTCTCCTTTCCTTGCTGCCACCATGGTCACCATCGCTGGCCATCAGAACCTTGTCATGCTTGAGGCTGTGCTTGCCTCTTTGACGGTCTTCTCACCCACAGCTTGGACTTCTCTGCTCCCTTAGCTGGGTTTATGGGAGATAAGCATTCCGTATCCATGTATGGATACACTTCTGTATCCATCTTTTGGTCTTGGGTAATTCTTTAGGGGCCCTTCTCTACTCCTGGAAATCCTGGCAGTGTTCCCAGTGTGGCTGTTTCCTCTTTCCTGCTAATTTTGCCCTTATTATTTAGGTGATTTCATTCACTCTGTTGAGTAGATAAGTCCCAGTTTTTTTCTACTCTCCTCTGAGACCATTGTATGTCCCCATTCCCCTTGAATGTCTTAAAGGTACCTAAACTCAACAGGTCTCAAAATGACACCCTTCCCCACAAGTGTGCTCATGGTTCAGTGATCCCTATCTGAGGAAATGCCAGCACTATCCACCCAGTTTCTCAAGCCAGAAGCCCGCAGGGAGGCAGATGATTGTTGTCTTTCCTCTCATTCATTAGCCACACCCAGCCATACTCAGTCATTGGGTCTTCTGGTTACAACTGCATTTACTTCTCTCCAGCTGTCTGATCATGATGGATCACTTAACCACTTTATTCTTCTTTGGCTTTATCTGTAAAATGGGGACAAAAGTAATCCTCCTAAAATTGTTCTGAGCATTAAGTGAAATACTGGCTTAGAACCAGCTCACCATGGATAATGCAGTAGTTTCCTAACTTTTTTACTTAAGTGGAGATAATCCTGGTCTACTTGGCTCTTCTGTGTCTACTTCTGCAGCCTCATTGTGCACTGCCAGGGCCCCTTTCTCTTTTCCTGTTCTTTGAATGTGAATGTCCCACACTGTGCAGCAGGTTGACCCTTTTGGGGATGGTCTCACCCCTTTCCCTGCCTCTCTCCTTTGTCTGCCAGACTCACTTCACTCTGTTACTCAGGGAAGCAGTCCTCTGTTAATCATTTTTAAATACCCAGCATTCTGTATTTTTTTCAATGTCTGTCTCATTTGCTAGATTATGGGCTCTATAAATCCTGTCTTGTTCCCTTTTTTCTCAGACTATGACATAGTATCTGGCCGAGTAGTACAAAGTTATTGAAAATTGTGGAATCATATAGTTTGGCTCACATATTACTTTCTCCTCAAAACCAAAAGGAGCTTCTTCCACCCGCACCTTTACATTTCTAGGGCTCTTCTGTGTACCACTTAGGGCACTTACCACATGTGTCTGTTACTTTGTTTATTTCTATTTGGTCTTCTCTTCTACTAGATTACAAACACCTCAAGGGCTCAGATCAATTCTGCATTCCCTGCTACTTCTACCACAGATCCTAGCTTAGAGTAGGAGCCAATACCTGAAAACATCTCGTTGAATTTCCTAAGTCTAGGGTGATTTGGGAATTCATTTTGTGCCTATTCTGAAATGATCTTTCATCCTCCATCTTTCCTCTTGTGGTATGTTTTGTGTTTATAAATCTCTTCTGTCTTTCCACAGCCATGCAAATGTAATCTGTGACAAGAAGAAGGCGGGGGGTGGGAGGGGGCGTAGGTAGAAATGCACTGCAGTGTCTTGACCTGTCTGGTGTTTATCATCGTTTTCCTAGGAATTGTCCTTGATAGGTCCTTGCCACCTTCTAAGGAAAGTTCAGTCTCCTTGTTGTGATGTTCAAGACCTTCCACAGTCTGACCCTAGTGAGTGCTTTCTATCCTTATTTTCCACTCTTGTTTTTTATTGCATGCATCCTGCACTCTAGCTTAATGGTTTTCAATCCTCTCCTGCACATTAGAATCACCTGGGGAGCTTTAAAATGAAGTACTGAAGCCTAAGTCCTACCCTTGGAGATTGTGAGTTAATTGGTCTGGGGTGAGGCCTGGGCTGGGCGTTGGTGTTTGTGAAAAGTCTGCTGGTAATGCTGATGTAAAGCCAGGCTGGAAACCATGAACCAGCTCAGTCCTACAGAATGTCATCTCACCCAGCTTACATAGTCAAAGAAGTCTGAGTAGTAGTGCTTTTTATGTGCTCTTTTCCAGAGATGTAGAAAGGCTATGAGAAAAAGAAATCTGTTTAACTTCAAGCTGTGGGAGTGTGGGAGGTCATTTGATCAGGGAGCCCTTTTTATATATATATATATATATATATATATA
>NW_007729838.1:79949-98998 GCF_000696425.1 Galeopterus variegatus
TATATATACACATATATATATACATATATATATACACACACACACACACACACACACACACACACACACACTTGTTCATAACAACATGGTGACTGCTGGCTAAGGAGGTCACTGCCAGATTTTGCATTGCTGGGCTCCCATGCACACTGGGTTTCCCTGTGTCAACAGAAACATGCACAGATTTCCAAGCTCATTGGTCTGTTGCTGTGGCTTCTTCTTAGCACTTCTCAGTATCTGAAATTTCTCTTTATGTACTTGTACACTTGCTTCTGTCTTCTTGCCTCTTGACAGCAGGGACTTTTGTCTGTTTACTTCTCTGTCTCTATTCAGCACCTAAAATAGTCCTGACAGTAAGTAGGTTTTTAATAAATATTTGTTGAAAGGACAAAAAGGCAGTAATACATTTATAGTTTGGGTTCTTTCTAAGCTACATATGTTTAAATATTTTAAACTACCTGTACAATTCAATTTAAAAACAATTTGAGATACGTTTTTAAAGTAACTAGGAATATAGGAGCACAAATAGTTAACAATAAACTTTATTTTTCTCAACCTGCCTAGTTAACTATTAGAAAAGAAAACAAGCAAAAGTAGATATGAACCTGATTATAGGGAAAATGCTGTTATTTTTCTGATTAGAGAGAGCTCTCAGTCTGTGGTATGGACTTTTTTTCTTTTCCTTAGCCAGTCTGTCCCAGGTGGCTTTCCCCAGCACATGAGGATCACATTTGTGTGACCATTGAAAGAAGCTTGGGTGAGGTATCAGTGAATGATGGCAGACTTTTGTTCAAGGTATGCCACTCCGTGACAGAAAACAAAGAAACAGGCAAGGAATGAGTTTACTTTAAGTAAAAACTTCCTAATTATTAGAATCTTCCTGTATTGCGAGTATTCAAACAGGTTTGTCACGGACAGTGTGGAGACAATTTGTGCTGCCCAGGGCTGAAGTGACAGTTGATGCTACTGCAGTTCCTGGGCCTTGTTTGGAAGGGATTCGAATGGTCCCTTCTCTCCAGGTGTCCTCATGTTGCAGCTGTTTCATGGCTCTGCCAGCCTGGCTCTGACTGTCAGGTTTTGAGCAGGGTTACTAAGTATGAACTGGTCTGCACATATTGTAGTGCATATAATTCCGGAGACTACACCTTGAATTATTAGGAACTGCTCCTTTACTTCCTGTGAGCCCAGTGATGTCATCATATGACTAGAGCCTTTCCTTGGGCTAACAGTCATCAGATTGGTCCACTCAAGAGATACCATTGTAGAAATTTATCATGAACTCTGCCTACAATGTGTTCTCCTAGTGTGCCATCTAACAAATACCCTGAATTCTAGTGGGTCAGGCAATTAGCAGTCTGGTATAAGTAATCTCAGGAAGGAAGTTGAACTGCATCTCCTTTATTGTATTTCTAAAATAATCTTTTAAAACACGTATCCTGCCAAGGTTTCAGAATGGAAGCTTTAATCATTTAAGCACCAGTCAAGTATTGTCCAGAATGAATTTGCATTTCCTTTTGTTGCCCACTGTGATTATTCTTCTTTTTGAACAGCATGGCATCCTAAATGCCAGAGAAGACGTGTAATGGGAAGCTAAACAAACCAAATCAGAATGTAAGCAAGTCTTCCAGATGGATATTCCTTTATGGTTCATATGTTGATGTGCTCTAAATATTCCCAAGCAATTTTAGCATGCCTGCAAAAGAATTGACGAGGTTCCAGCCACCTAAACTGAACTGTAGTTTCTTCTATTCATTTAACACATGGATGTTGACTCTCTTCTACGTACCTGCCACTGGAGTTATAGACAAAGATCTCTACCCTTATTGAGCATATGTTCTTGAGAACCTCGCTGCTCAGAATATGGTCTGTGGACCAGCAGTGCCAGCATCACCTTGGAGTTTGTTAGAAGTATACACTCTCAGGCCCCACTCCACTCCAGATTTTAACAAAGTTCCCAGGTGATTAGTAAGTATGTTTAAAGTTTGAGAAGCACTAGTTTAGTCCTTGTAAACAAAAACATGAGAGAATTTCAGGTGATTACAAATGCTGCCAAAAAAAAGAGACAAGATTATAATGGGCCAGAGAGTGGGAAGAGAGGGAGTGATTGAGGACAGTATGTGAAGGTATCTGAGGGGTTGTCCTGTGGGCTGAGCTTTAAATAATGGGTAGGGAATGAGCCATGGGAAGTTCTTGGGAAAGTGGTTCCAGGTAGAAGGAACAGCAAGTGCAGAGGTCAGGAGGAGGGACTCTCAATCCTTGCTAAAGCCTTCTGCTCTAGTCAGGCCAGGGCTTGTGGCTTCAATTGCCCACTCTGCCTGGACATGGAAGTGTATGGCAGAGTGGTATCTAGGCCACTCTGGTTTTGATAAGGGCTGGCTATTCATCATAGTGAGAAAACAAAGGGATCAGAAGGATGTTTTGGCGGTGATGGCTTCAGAAAGTTGAAATTTTATATAATTGGGAAGAGGGTGAAGAAACCACTAGAAATCATGCTAGAATTGGAAAGAGGAAAGGAAATGCTGAGGAATGTGGATATAGTTGGAGATTTATTGAAAAGTCGAGGTAAATAAGAAGTAAACATAGAAGCTTTAGCCTGACCAAAGAGGAAAGACCAAAAAAATCGGGGACTTGAATAAATTTGTGGGAAAATGGGATTAAAAGATAAAAATAAAAAATATAAACTTGGTTTCTCAACATAAGCTCCATCAATCAAGTTCAAGACAGTTTTGTAAGTGTTGATACCAGCCATTTAGTCCATCCCTAAAGAACTGAGGGGTCCTGGGAATTTAACCATGTCAACGCAGTCTTTTTACATTATTAACTGAAAAAAATTGGGTGCCCTTTAAAGATTTTTTACGGTTAGGAGACAAAAAGAAGTCAGAAGGAGCCAAATCAGAACTGTAAGGTGGATGCCTAATAATTTCCCATCAAAATTCTTGCAAAATTGCCCTTGTTTGATGAGGGGAATGAGCAGGAGCACTGTTGTGGTGGAGGACTCTCTGGTGAAGGTTTCCTTAGCATTTTGCTGCTAAAGCTTTCGCTAACTTTCTCAGAACACTCTGGTAATATTAGATGTTAATCATGTTTTTGCCCTCCAGAAAGTCAACAGGCAAAATGCCTTGAGCATCCCAAAAAGCTGTTGCTATGACCTTTGCTCTTGACCAGTTCACTATTGCTTTGACCCACCCCAAGGCTTTGATTGTGCTTTGTCTTCAGGGTTATACCAGTAAAGCCATGATATACCAGTTACAATTCTTCGAAGAACTTGCTTCAGGGTGTTGATCCCACTCGTTTAAAATTTGCATTGAAAGCTCTGCTCTTTTCTGCAGCTGATCTGGTTGCGACAGTTTTAGCATACATGGAGTGGAAAGTTTGCTCAGCTGTAATTTTTCAGTCAGAATTGCATAAGCTGAACCAGTTGAGATATGTGTGGTGTTGGCTATTGCTTCTACTGTTAATTGTCAGTCCTCTTCAGTTAGGGCACAAACACAATTAATCTTTTCCTCACAAATTGATGTGGATATTCTCCCACTGGGGTCTTCATCTGCAATGTCATCTAGTCCCTTCTTATAGTGAGTTCTCCATTTATAAACTGATTTCTTTGGGGCATTGTCCCATAAACTTTCCATAAAGCATCAATGATTTCATCATTCTTCCATCCAAACTTCACCCTAAGTTTGATGCTTGTTCTTGCTTCAATTTTAGCAGAATTCTTGTTGCTCTGATATGGGTTCTTTTCAAACTGATCTCTTATCCTTTTTAGTGCCTCAAACTAGATAGCATGTTATAACAAGTTAGTACAAGTTTATTTTGGTGCAAAAATTTGCAATCCATGCATAGTTTTTTCATAATATGCATTTCCCATGACCTTTTTGAAGACACTTCATATAGCATGTGTCTCAGTGTATAAAGGGTGGCTTGACACTTCTCTGGCGATAAGCTTCCTTGACGAGAACTTGGTAAGGATCATTCATCTTTTTTGTTTTGTTTTATTCCTGTACCCAAAATTCCTTCATCTTTAGGCGTTTCTCACATCATTTTGATCACACAGATCATGCTGGAAATAATCAAGATGAGTGATCTCCATCTACTGTGGGCACAGGGAGTATGAAAATGTTTAATTATAAATCATTTAAAGGCTCCTGTACATTTATGTCAGTAGGAAAGAATAAAGCAAAATAAATAAATAAATAAATAAGAATGGAGAGAGAAAATAGGGGAGGGAGGGAGAAGAGAGTAGAAAAGAAACAAAAAGTAGCTGGCAGGGCTTGCTGTGGCTGATGGAGCAGAGGATTGCTGAGGAAAGAGCATTTGCAGAACTTGGGTGTCTTAGTAATCAGAGTAATCAGGTTCTCTGAACATCTCCACCCTGTTCTGTGAAGCCTGAAATTGTTAAGCTCACCAGAGAAAGTAATTTTCTTGTGCTACTCCCACTGACATCCCACTTTTCCCTCCCATTATTTTTTTCTTTTTCCCTGCCCCTCCCCTGTGGTGGAGCTGAGTCTAACTGTGATGACATTGGTTACAGTGTTTTCTAGGCTTGAGAACTGAGATGATTTGACCTTGTATGAGTAATTGGACGTCTGGCACAATGATTGTCATTCTCAGTGTTGGTAATATATGGCTCTGTTGATCACTCAACATTGGAGCAATAATTAAACACAATAACCAGAGACCAGAAGATGTATGTAGGATAATAGGCACCTATCTAGGATTCCCCTTATAGGAATACCTTCCAAAAAGCTCAAATGGTGAGAGGAAGGGCACTCTTTTAACCATCTTTGTCAAAGTGCTTCAGTGAAATACAACTTTACTTTTGGGGTCAGATTAGAAGAATTTCATGCGATGTAGGTATATGTGACCCTTCATGAAAGACATTGTCCTGCATATTCCTGAGTGAGCACTACAAACAGTAGTAATACTTTAGGACAAACAAATGCGGTACTTGAGTGTATTCAGTCAACTGAGCTGCATACTGGGTATTTTATAGCACAGTCAAGATGCAGTAAAATAGTGTAAATATAAGTGCAAAACACAAATGAGTTTGACATTGTTTGTGGTATTACCATTAGTAGAATCATTGTTTTAGTTAAACTTCCTCAGGGGAGAAGGGAGTGGAGGAGTTTTAAAAAAAAAAAGGTTTAATATTGGCACTTTCCCATTTTTTCAAGATAAAACAAATCGAGTACCCCGAAGACAGTACCTCTTTCTCACTGGAGGAAGTGGGATGTGCAGAGCTTTTAAAAAATAGCCTTAATACTTGGCAAAAAAAGTCTTGGTAGTTTGAATTAGTCCTTTAGGAAACTGATAAGAATTCTAATAGATTGATTCTTATAGTGTTATCACATCATTTTATTGCTTTATTAAGCAGTACTTAAATATTTTGTCCAGAATAAACACCTGAACTAAAATAAAACTTAGACATCTGGTTTATCAACTTGCTAGCTATTCTGACAGTACCTTTGGTCTAAATCTTAAGCCTTAGTCCAGCCTGGCCTTTTTTAAGGCTATTTTTCCTTATGTTGTGTCTGGATTTCTATTAAGTCAGAAGGAATTTCTCCTTAGTCCTCTGACTTTTAAATCTAGGGTCAAGCAGAATCAGTTCCAGAAGTTATGCAGTTTCTTCAAAAAATTTGAAATAGGTCCATGAACAAATCAAGATAACTTGTTTTCTGATTGAAATTTAAAAACTTACAGTTTTGTTTCTGTAGTGGTGAAGTAAGGGAGAAGGTTGCAAGATTTATTTGTGCCTGTTCCAAAAAGGATTTCAAGCAGGATAAGTAGGATTCTTTGGCCACTTATTAAAGTGTTTATATATAATGTGGGAGTGTATGTTCTTGATAAACATTTAATAGAATAGATTCATGTTACTAAAAAAAATTTTGGCAAAGGAACTGCTATAGAAAACAAATTAATGGTGAAATGTTATTCTTCGAGAATGTTTTCCTGACACTGTAATTGCTTTTTTTAAAAAAGTTGGCTGAAGTAGTTTCCTAATAATGCCTTGTTATTATGTTTTATTTCAACTCCATCACCTCTTTAGACTTAGCGTGTTGGTATTCATGTGCCAGGTGTTAAGTGCCAAGGGATTTTCATAGAATGCCTTTTTTGTTAAGTTACCATTTTCTAAGGTATGTTGTCCAAACCAAGTTTCTTTTTTAGCAGGGATGGTCATCACTTTTATTGGTTCTTTTAATTGGAGGATGGTGTAAAGGTGGGAAATTATAGAAAGACCAAATGGAATCACAGTGAGTTGAGAGTGGGAAAATGTTATTTGTGGAACTTTTTGTGTTTTTAAATGATTATCTTGATGGATAGGGGGAAGTCATAATAGAAATGTCAAAAATTGTTAGTGTATTTGACAATGTATGGTTACCAAAATGATCTTTTTGTTATATTTTGACATGAACAATTGTCCTTTTATTGGGGCTGTTAATGCTATTTTGGAATATCATTGGCATCAAAAGCTAATAGTTTAGCCGTGTCCATAAAGCACCGAATACCATTATAACATCCAGTAACCCTAACAGCAGTATTTCAGAATCTGCCTGTTTAAATGGGCTATCTGTGAATGTACTTGCTCAGGGATGCATGACCCACATCACCTATAAATTTGATTGGAAGCTGCAGTGCTGGCATAGGCTGATGGATAGCAGATTAGAGCCCTGATTAACCATGTGATTCGAAGACTGGGAATATATTGTCTAAGCAAGATTCATCAGATGCAATCAGAATTTCAAGTGGTCAAATGAAATTCAAATGTGTATTGTGGCTTTTCCTTTCTTACTGCGTTTCCTCCTAGGTTGCCTTTTTTTTTTTCCTTCTCTTTCCCTAAAGCTGAAAAATACTTCTTTGATGAATCTGCTCCTTACCCTAAAGCTGTCTGTCTGTTATTCATCAGAAAGCAGGTCGCAGTTCAGTGAGCAGAAGAAAAGATTTTAATAGAAGCTGTGCCAAGGGCTGTAATGCATCATTTTAGGGCCCTAATTACATTACAATGACAAATATCAATGGTGACAACAGCAATAACCTACATCCTTTAATGGCAGTGCTGGAAAAGGAGTTTGGGCCCCACGCCATTAGATTAGACTCAGTTTCAAAACATAGGCCATTAGAAGTGTGTGTCCACAGTATTATTGGCTGATCGCTGAAGCCCAGTGGAAAGGCCTGTAAATAAATGATGTCTCCCTAAAGCTGGGTCCTATGGGACAAAAGAGGCAAAATTAGATGACCATGGAAGCAGGAGTGTTTCCAAGGCAACTTTAGTTTTCAAAGTGAGGAATGACCTATTTAATTTTATGAAATCACACACACATCCCACCCCCATCCCCCTTCCCCCATGCTGCCAATTAGCCTGACCATGAAAATTCATTGGCATGACAACTTAAAGAAATTAAGAAGTCTTCTAAACAAAAGGAGACTTCTAAAGAAAAAGTTTGGAAGGTTTCTCCCCTCCTTTTTCTCTTATGTAAGTGGGTCAACATACATGATTCAGTAAAAAGGGTTTTTCCTTTTTACATTTATTTTTAAGAAACTGTAAATTTTTTTTTTTTTTTTTTAAATAATTGCTCAGACTTAACATAGCCTAGGTCCATAATTAAGGAGCCAAATACCTTTTGGTCTTTATTTTGCCAGATGAGATTTCTGTATAGTAGTTTTTATTGCCTAGATTACGTAGGCAAGCTAAAGAACTCAGTTTTCTTATGTGCCCACACATTTTTCAACCCTCCTAGCAAGGGACTATTTTATTTATGTAAACAACATAATGAGGAAAATATGCTTGGCAGATGGTTCTAAGCATTAGAATCATCAGTTTGGTCTGCCCCAAAGTGTCTCATTATCTTTTATTCTCTCCCCCTCCACCTCTTCCTACAAAAAGCTTAACAACCAAATGCCTGTGAGACTCAGTGCTTTCAGCATGGTGAATGCTCCTCTATTTTCTTAGTTCACCCTGGAATTTCACCCCATAACCACTGTGGTATGTTCGTCCAGGTGGAGAGTGGTTTGGTGATTCCCATTGCAGCTTTTCATGGTGGTTTAAGCATTCTTAAAAGATGGCTAAATGCTCCATGGGGCCAGTGCAGTAAATTAAATCAGGTCAGCACAGTTGAGTCCTTATTCATTGCTGCTTACTGGTGCTGGGTTTTTGTCCATCCTGTTAGGAATGCAGGCCGGAATGGAAAGCCTAGGTTTGAAACTTCATGGTGAATTTGTGTTTTCTGTTGGCTGGCAAAGTTTTTAAGGTGCTGACATTTAAAAGATTGCATAGCTTTAAAGTCAGAAGGGTTGCTGATAAAAGAAGGAAGCCTAGATTGCACAAGCAGAGTGTTGCTGTCATTCTGGTAATGACTTAGCAAGAAAAAGAGCATTTTTGTTCTCTCATACAATGAGGAACTGATCCTGGATGGGAATTATTTTAAGAATGTCTCAGGAGTAGTAATTGCTTTATGTTTTCTGCCTTTTAACACTTCTCACCTCTCTTTCCCCCCACTACATCATTTAAAATATAAGCTATATGTACATGTATAAAACTGTTCATATATCATAGAGTATATAAGGCACTATCAGTGAAACTCTGGGTGGCTTTTTAAAGAAAATTCGTAGTCGTGATATTTCTTTTCTTTCTTTCTTCTTTTTTTTTTTTAACTTATCATAGCATCCTATTGCTATAAAATTTCTGTACTTCCAAAAATTATTAGACAATAAACTCTGTTATCTGACGTTGTTGGGACTTTTGCAGATCTATGCTAAAAAGATAGTTCCCAAGGATCTATAGTATATATAGATTGCTTTTCTGCTAAGTATAGTAAGATTTTAGCATGTTCTAAATCTATACACACTAAAAACCCTCGTAGGACACATTTGGAAATTTTTACCTTTGAAGAATACACCCTGTTCCCCAATAATTTATAGCTAAGAATCAACTGATTCTTGAGAATCAACTGATTAACTGAGTTAATCAATTTATTTGAGTTGGGTGCTATTGTTTCATGGGGTTGGAGACTTGAGGGTAAAATTCCAATGCCAGTGTTAAAAACATGGCTCACAAATATTGAAATCTGATAGTTACTAATTGAGAGAGTTGGGATGTATCTTTACTATCTGAAGAATAATAAATAGTAATAAATTATAATATATAATGTTTATATAAAATTAATAATAACAAAGAATGTGTCTTTAGTATCTAAACTCTTATGAAAAATGACATCAGAATGGGAAAGGGTCTTGGTGTAGGCATTTGAAAACTGATTTCCAATCATGAAAATCAAATTCCTTTTTATATGCCCTGGTGCTCGAAGGTTAACTTTTAAAGATGAGTGCTGGTTAATAAATTATGCTATTAATGTGGCGCTGTTGTCACTTCTCCTTTTAATGGGCTTGCTGATGAGATAGTTTTCTTCTTTCTTTGCAAATATGCCAGCCAGAATATAAAGTGTGTTTTAATCTCCTCCTGTTAATATTTCGGGAATCTGTAACCAGCTAACTGTTCTCTTAATTGCATTTCTTTCCTTTTATTGCAGGCAGAGATTGTCAAGAGGCTGAATGCTATCTGTGCACAAGTCATTCCTTTCCTGTCTCAGGAGGTAAGGTAGTTGATTTCAGGTACTGGGCTAGAAGTTGCCATTTTAGTGGTTTTGCTGAAAGGGATTATAGAACTGACTCTCTGACCTTGCCAGTCTCTTGGTGTTTGTATTTCACATTTCTAAGATACAGTGTTCTCATTCCAACTTCTACACCTTATTAATATTCAGTGGAGTATAATTTAAATGTGTTTATGTAATGAAATATTTTCTAATATGCTAAGCAAAATTTAATTGTTAAAATATTTTGTTGTTATTGTACGATGTAGTGTTGCTCATAATGGCATTTAATAGGGTAGATTGAGAAATTTCCAGGAAGACAAATGCTTGCTCTACACTTTCGTCACTGGGCATTAAGAATTGGCAGAGGACATATCAAAGAGAAAACGAATGTAACTTTTGGCTAGCTGCTTTTAAAAAGTTACTTATTACCTGACTAAGTCTTTATATTGTCTGTGCAAGTGGGAAGACTTGCAACATGGACTCAGTGGATTCATTTCTCTGAGTGCCACTTTTCTCAAAACTAGGCTTTGGTGACTGGGGCCTTCACACATGCCGAGGTCTGGCATGCAGCTCGTTGGTCTTCTCTTGCTCACCACCGGGAAGAGAACAGTGAGCAAACACACCCAGGTTGGAATGAGGAAGTGCATTTCTAGTGCCTAGTGGGTTCCTGTGTCTCCCCCTGCCCTTTTTGTTTGTTTACCTGCTTGCTTTTGGTAGTTACAAAGTTTAGGTGAGAGTGCTGGAAAGAGATAGTTTTTGCTTCTGGATAACTGAATCTTTCATTTGCTCAGGTAAGATCAGCTGTAAGAAGGGAGAAGCTAGCTAACGGAATATTACATGTCTTGCAGCCGCAGTGCTTTGGGTTGCTAGCTGAGGAGGCACTGGGCACTTTCCTTCCATCCTTTCTAGTTCTGTAGATGTGTGGCATCACTGCTTTTCAGGAGAGCAGCTCATCCACCTGCCTACCTGCGGGCATGTGCCCATGTTAGCATGTAGCCGGTATTTAAGCATGCCTGTGTATTATAGACATGCGAATTGCTGTACATGACTTCTTATTTGTCTGGGCTGGGCTAGACTTGAGTAACCAATGGGTACCCTCTGTGGGGTATATGTTGGAGAGGGACAGTCAGGCTCACAGACCTTGTTAACATCCTGAATTCACATGTTCTTCTGGATCACAGAAAAACAAAGGATGTTTTGACTTTCTCCCACTTGAGCTGTGACCGCAAAACCACCAACTAACTAGTCGTATCCCCATTTACCTGTTTTTCACTTAGATTTGCTTTGAGACTAGGTTAGAGGGCTTGATGAATATGAGTCAGGGGGCATATTTGCATTTCTTTAGGAAGCTTGGCTGCCCCTTACCTGATCCGGACCAGTGTGTATTTATTACTTTAAGCAGCTCTGCTTTATGGAGATGGAGAATGGGAAGAATGTGTGACCCACAGAGCTATAACCAGGTCGAGATGTCATACCTCAAGGTGGCCAGGGTGCTATTAGACTTTGGGCCTCTGCAAGCATGAAACCTGGTATATAATCATTGGGACGGCTTTGTTCCCGTGGCATTTCTGCAGGATCTGTGGGTTATGTTCAGAAGTGGAAGGGGGTTTTGGTGGTGCTGGTGGAATTGATTTGCCAGTTATCGTTTTCCCACGTCAGTTACGCTGTTTGTGTGAGATACCCAGTAGGAACAGAATGTGTAATGGAAGTGGTGCTGAGCAAGACAGGGTTGGAATTAATTGACTAAGGAAGTTGTGCCCTGTAGAGGAAAGCCATGGGGAGATACTGACAATTCTGCTGCTGCTGCTTTAGGCTGGGAGGATAGGCACCAGACTCTCACCATTTAACTCTGTTTTTCCCTAGTACTTCGACATTTCTTGAAATCCTTGATTTATGTATAATGACCTATCTCATGGTTTTCTAAATCCTAATTCTTTTTTTTTTTTTTTTTTTAAAGATGACCGGTAAGGAGATCTTAACCCTTGACTTGGTGTTGTCAGCACCACGCTCAGCCAGTGAGCGAACCGGCCATCCCTATGTGGGATCCGAACCCGGGGCCTTGGTGTTATCAGCACCGCACTCTCCCGAGTGAGCCACGGGCCAGCCCTCTAAATCCTGATTCTGTGCATGTCTTTTTTTGCTTACTTGGGATTTAATTTTCTCTTCTTTTTCTTGTCTCCTAAAGTATATTTATCTTTTAATGTGTGGGCCACAAACATATTTTTTCCTGTCAAGTCAGGGCCTCTCTGATGTTTTGTGTCTGAACTTCAATTGTCCACCTTATTTCCTCTTCTGGGCATTCTGTGAGCATCAGACTCTCGTTGCTTCTTCTCTGAGGCCAGATGGACTGTAATCTGGAGGGAGGGGAGGAGCAGGTTATTAGAAGAAGATGAATTCTATTTCCTGTCTCTTCAGAGGCATGGAAAATCACTCTTGTGTGGCTGCGAGCGTCACTCTGTGCCAGGACTGAAGTCACTTAATCTGATCTTTTAACACCGGCTCTCTATGTGACAGTCTCACTGCCAAAACGGCAGCTGCGGCATTAGAATTTATTTTAAAATGTTTTTATTTAAAAATTAAATGATCATATTTACAAAGAAGAAAAACATTCCCTGAAGACTAGTGCATAAGCTACAGGACAGTGGTTGGAGGGATTTCGAGTGTATGAAGTCAGGCCTTTTGGAGTTTGACAAGAACAAGAGGTAAATTTACATACATCTAGATGAAGTCTATTTTTAACTTAACACCCATGTACTGATTAATGTACCTGTTTAATATTGCTTATGTCTAGTTTACCACATTTTCTAAACTTAGAAAAAGTTGTATAGTACTGAATGACAACTATTAAATAAATTTAGTTTTAGCTGCAAGATTTTGTTAGAAATGAGTTGTATAATTATATCTGTAAAACACTCGAAATGTGTCAGTGTATAAAAATCACAGAGAAAAGTGTTTTCCTATTAGAGTTCACTAAAACACTTAAATTATAGCCAATACGTAGTTTAATGGATGTGCTCTTGCACTCACAGCTACTTCTAAAGTCCTAGGCCATAGACAAAGATAGAGCTAACTCCTGTCATTAAAAGAGAATAACCATCACTTACAGTTCTTAGAATTTCACAGGATCCCTAATGTCAGAGTTTAGAGAAAACTTGTGAGTCCTCATCTGTATGAAGCTGTTCTTTTCTCCCACTTACTTTTGGTTTTTAGGAATGGGTAAGACTGATCTATGTATGTCTGTCCTCAAATTTGTTCTTCAAAAGGCAAATCTCATGATAATAAGTGGGAAGCTCTTCTCTCCCCCGAGTTAGGTCTTGTTTGCAGGGGAAGAAGTATAAATAATCAACTCTGAGTTGGCAGTTCCACAACCAAGAGATGCCAGAATGATGACAGTCAGAGCTGGGTTGAGTCCTGGGCTCGCTATTTCAAATAGCTTGGCTTACTCTCACCGAGCTAAGCTGGGTGACCTTTAGCAAGTGATTTGCCTCTCTAAGCCTCAGTTTCCTCATCTGTACAATGAAGTTAATAATAGCATGGAACACATCCCATGGCTGTGAGGATTATCTGGGATTAATACCCGGGCAGCTTAGCACATAGTAAGCACCTCCCGCTGTTGACTACTAGTAGTAGTAGTCTACCAGCAGTGGCAGCAGAAACAGAGCTCTCAGTTTCCTTTTGGGGAGGATCAGGAACTAGCCCTCCTTTCACTTTTTAAGCATTGCAGTTTGAAAGAATATGAATTGGTTATCTTTCTCTCTAATGTCCTTTTAGAGGAAGAAAGTGTAAGTTAAAACTGAACCCAGGGCTCTGAACTAGCTAAAAATCTAGGGGTTTTTTGATCAGCAGTTTTAGGTTTAGGATATAGCTTGTAGGTCCTTAGACCTTATGGGTTTTTAGTAAAATCGAAGGATGCCAGTAAATGCGTCTCGCTTCCAGTGTCCCAGTGACAGCTACCCCTCCATTACCCCCCACCCCCAGTTCCAGGAACATACCTTTAAGGAGATTCTAATGTGGATTGAGAACTGCATTTTTGTGACACCCAGGCAGTAACCGCAGCATTTCTGCTAATTTGGAATTAGACCAGCTCTGCCTCTTTACTGGCTTTCTGTTGGGAAAGCTGATCTCTCTAAGCCTTAGTGTTTATATAGAACGGGGGGAATAACCCCATTTTTATAATGTGTATTATATGTATTAAAATGTAAAGTACTTGGCATAGTAAATGCCATTTTCCTCCCTCCTTTCCTATTGTATTTCCAGGGGGATGGTTTCTATTCCAGGTTATTTTAGGTCCCGAGACATTTGGAGGAGGAGGACTTAGTAAAAACTAGGAAGAGTTCAAGGTAGTATTTCAGAATGAGCTGGTTGGCAATCTTCCTGTGAAGTCACCTAAGCCTTGCAGCTCCAGGGGCTGCTTCCAGCAGTGGGCAGCTGGCTCCACACAGATTATCTTTCAGAAGGGAGGGAATATGTATGTATTTCAGTAAGCCAGTATTTGTCTTAACCTATTAGATTGTGTTAAATATCGGACACTTAGTTGAAGACCTGATTTGGAGGACGATTATGTTTTGTGTACTCTTATTTCCCTTGTAAGGGTCATTTTTGAGACAGGCAGGGTATGTTTCATAGTCTTCCTAAGACCTTTGAGAACTTCAAACTTGTAATAGGCCATGGGTCAGTAGATGGAAATTTTATTACATTATAGCTAAAAATCTTTCTGCAGAGTACATTTGTATTTTTCGTTGGAAGAGCAGAGTTACGTGAGAGGCAATGTGACAAGAGCCTAAGGTCATCCAGACCCAGGACCAAATCCTGGCTCAGCCACTTGCCTCCTTTATAGTGTTGAGCAAAATGCTTAGCTTTTCTGGGTTGCAGTTTTCTCATCCGTATAATGGGGTAGCTGCACTGTAAGGTTTTCATACGAGGATTAGTGATAAAATGATAATGTAAGGGACCTAGCTGGATATTTGGCTGCTTTAACAAAGATCAAAGCAACAGTCGTTTAATCAAGGTGCAAGTTTGTTTCTCTCTCTGATAACAGTGGCATAGATGCAGCTGTGGCTAATTTGGTGACTCTAGGATGTTGTGAACTCAAGTTCCTTCTATATTGTTGATGTTCGTTATCCCCAGGACCATTGTGTCCTGTTCCTGGCAGAAGGAGAAGGAAGAGGGCATGTTTCTTTCCTTTTAAGGGCTTGTTGTGGAAGATGCTCATATTTTTTCCCCCTTTGCAGTGGCAAACACCTAGTTACCTGCCACAGCCAGCTGCAAGAGAGACCTGGAAATGTAGTCTTAGCTGAGTGATCATTATGTCCACCTGAAACATATACTAATGTAAGAGAGGGGATATGGGGGACAACTAGCAATTGCTTCCAAACATAGTGCTATGTGCAAAATAAAAACAATGGCTATTATTATTGCCATTGGTGTGTCTTTACATGACAAACTTTAAATTATCACATAAAATATAAAATAATGCATAGTTCTTATTATAGAAGTCTCTTCCTTACAATTCAAATCTTGGAGAAGAGTCACCTAGCAGGTATTGTTTACCACTCATACATTTGCAGGGGATGAAAAGAACCCCATGTCTAGATTTAGACAACTCACAGGGTCTTAACTTCATGTTCATGGCCATTTTAAAGAAAAAAAGTACAGAAATTCTTGGAGTCACATCTTACTTGAAGGATGGGGTGCAGCGGATCAAACATGGCCCGCCATATTTTGTAGATTTGCTGGAAGGAAAATGCTTCTTGAAGCTAGAAGAGTTGTTATTAAGGAAATCTCTTCTCATGTGTGATTTCTCTCACATATCTCGTGTACTCTTTTGTAAATATGTATTGTCCTTGAAATGGAGACAACGGGATCAAATTTTTGACAGTCTGCCTCCCCAGGGAATCACTGAAAATATACTGGATAGGTCACTCTTGGTTTTGTGGGGTTTTAAGATATCAGAAAAATTAGCTCAGATTGATTGTTTTGTGTAGCATCAAAGTTGATCCATTTGACGGTGTGGTCCTCAAACCATTTCTGAACTACAGCCTGAAATAACCATAGATGTGTGTACCTTCCTGGAGAGGGCAAGAGAACAGAAAAGTGGTTCCTTATGACCAGTGGCTTTCTGATTCCTGTTTGTTAAACTCACGGTCATTGTTAGCTTTGGAGAAATGGCATTCATTTTTACCTTGTTGTCGGTGGATTGTTACAGCTTGTTTCAAGTCCTTCATTGCCAAGGAGGATGCGTATTTCCCTTCTACCCCACTCCTGTGATTCCATTGCTAGGATTTTTTGTTCCTTGAATTACTTAAAACAGAATCAGAGCTTTTTAGGGGCTGATGGATTTTTACCTTGTTGTCGGTGGATTGTTACAGCTTGTTTCAAGTCCTTCATTGCCAAGGAGGATGCGTGTTTCCCTTCTACCCCACTCCTGTGATTCCATTTCTAGGATTTTTTGTTCCTTGAATTACTTAAAACAGAATCAGAGCTTTTTAGGGGCTGATGGAGGAGCTGTGTAGGCTCGTCCTCACAGTGACAATGTGGAGTGAACCTTGGGGGCCTGGGCCTCTCATCAATTGTTTTAAGTAAATACTGTTTTAACAGATGAAATAAAGAATTAACTCATTCTTTTTACAACATTTTACAGTAGCTCTCTGATGATTAGAATTTTTAGAAGGGGGGAGATGAGTGAAAAATTTAAGCCTTCTGCTTTCGTTCTTAAGTTTACCTAGAGATAAGAGAATGCTCAAACTTGAATGTTTTCTGGTTCATATTTAAACTTAAAACTTTTATAACAAGTAGTACCAAATAGGTAGTGTTTTTTCCAGAATTCTGTAGATTTAATTTGGGCACTGTACATTGCATTTAAATGGTAGAAAATAATTCGCAATTATGTAATAGTGGTAATATGAGTTTATTTGAATTACAATTCCAATAGGCTAGAATAGCTAGTCATATCAAATGATACATAAATCTGTTTTGGACGTGCCATAAATTCAGTCCTTTCCTTTGATGGAAAATAAACCCCTTATACTACATTGAGAAATATGGGTATATCTCAAATGCTGTTTATCTGGGCACCTGGGTTAATATAGTACTGAATTACTCTGAAACACATTTTGCATGTATGGAATAATTGTGAAATGGAAGTTGAAAGATGTGATGTCACTTTCATATTGTGCCTTAGGGAGGAAATGAACAAAATCCAGTGGTTACACGCACTGGTGGCAGTGTTACCGCCTCATAATGGCACCAGGTTAACTTATCTTACTGCTTGTTAACTTTGTAAGGAATCAATGGTTTGTGATAACATGGTTTGATGTAGGAGAGCTTGGCTGAAATCACCAGAGATCACCTGATAAGTACACAGTGACACCCCAAGACCATCCTCAGAGAGTGTTCATTAAATTCCAGCAGCCCGCATAGGGCACCGTCTGTCTGCTTCCCAGATGGGGCCATTTGGTCAGTCCTGGTAATGTGTTATGACAGTGCTAAACATTGAAAGAATGTCTTATAATGAATAATACTCATGGATTGGGGCTTCAGAAGATTTTGTACAGTTTTCTGATTTCATATTAGGTGTGGACACGGGTAATCTTTCATTTAAAATATTTTTTTCTCATAATACTGAATGAGCCATTAGAGAGCATAATTCTGTCCCATGTTCCACGGTTGACTGATTGGGTCGCTCTGTACATAATCATGCGTTTTGGTGACAATTGGGGTGTTCAGTGAGAGCCATATGGTGGCATTATGGCCTGCTTGACCTCAGGAAGTGAAAGATGATTCTCAAGAGGTAGAAGTTTTTTTCTGCAGATTTAAATCTGGGCCTCCTTCATATTGGAGCTAACCTTTAAAGTAGTTTGATTGAGTAGAGTTGCATTGTCCAATACAGGGGTGGTTATGCAGATTTAAATTAAAGTTAAATAAAATTAAAAGTTCAGTTTTTCAGTTACACTAGCAGCATTTCATGGGCTCACTGTCCACCTGTGTGTGGCTAGTGGCTGCCATATTATTAGCATAGATTCAGAACATTTCCAGTGTTGCAGAATGTTCTGTTGGACAGCACTGAAGTTGTAGAGCTTACGGTTACTATTATCAGGAAGGAATGCTCTGTCCCCATGTATGTGAGAATGGAGAAGACAAGGCCAAATGGTCAGTAGGAAAACGACTTGGGCAGCATTTCACAAAGTGTGTTCCTAAGAGCTTTAATTCCACGTTCTATAGCCAAAATTGTTTGGGAAGCCCTGCATACACATTCACGCTCTCTGAGCTTTGCAGTTCTGAGAAAGAAGTCCTGCAGCTTGCCAAATTAAACCTGTGTTTTTGTTTTCATTTTAAGTAATATCTAGTATCTTGTGGGACTAACGTTTCTTGTAATACTGTTCAGGAAAGGCTGACTTGAGGGGGTGAGATTGGGGTTAAATTTAAAGTTGATTTGTGCCAGGAGACTAGCCAGAAGGATGAGTAGCCTAGAGCCAGTGACAAAGAGAAATCATTGAGAGACCTGAGGACATTTAACCTGGAGGAGAGAAAATTGAAAACATGTATTATGCCATTTTTAAATACTTGAAGTGTCAGTCCTATGGAAGAGACATAACTGGGTCTAGTGGGAAGAAGTTATGGGGAGATGTGGATTTCAACTCAGTATTAGGGCTCCTTATCTCAGAATGGAAAAAGCTTGTCTGTAAGGTAGTTAAGTTTCTTTTCACTGGAGATGATCAGAGACTGGTTTATGGCTGGTTAGTGTGTGACAGAGGAGATTCATCGATTGGATAGAGTAGTGGCATTGGCCTGTGGTTGTTACTGCAGTTCTATCATTCCAATCCCCTCAGCCCAGGCAGCATTTAGAAATCTGTATGCATTTGGAACTATGGAGAATTGTTGGTTGGTTGGTAACAATGCCTGTGGTACTGCTGGCATCTGGGTGTCCCGATCTCTAAAGGCCTTTTTTGATTCTGAGTTTCTGTAAGTGGCTTTTTATGTACATATGGCTAATGGTTCCTGTTAGTGGTAAGGGTATTTTGTCCAAGTTTAGGCCTAATATCTTTCATGTTAGAATATTGCATTAGTCCTCTAACTGTTCTCCCTTTAATCTGGTTCTCCTCCCTGCCATCCAGTTTCTTTATTGTTCCCAGATCCATCTTACTAAAATGCAGAAATGATAGCACTCAGCTGCTTAACATTTTTTTAATAATGCCTCATTTCTTAACAGGATAAAGTCCAACTTTTTTGTATGGGGGGGTTCTGTAGAGTAAGCCCAGACACCGTACTCCCATGTCTTCATGTACTTGCCTTTATTGTGCATTTGGTGAATATATCTTCCACGTTTTTTTTTTTTTTTTTGTCTTTTTTCGTGTCCAGCAACGGATCGCAACCCTCAGTGTCACGCCCGTACTGGACCGGGACCGGCAACGGGATCGCAACCCTCGGTGCCGCACCCGTACCGGGGACCGGGAACGGGATCGCAACCCT
>NW_007729838.1:99959-151235 GCF_000696425.1 Galeopterus variegatus
ACCCTCGGCGGGAGCGCTGCCACACTCCCAAGCGGCGCACTGTAGCAGTGCACCACCGGGCTGGCCCCTATATCTTCCACTTTAAAGATACTTTGCGTGTGTGTCTTACCATGCCCAAAAAGGCTCCCCACAGGGCCGGCCCGGTGGCGCACTGGAGAGTGCGCCGCTTGGGAGTGTGGCGGCGCTCCCATCCCACATACAGACCGGTTCCCGCTCACTGGCTGAGTGCAGTGCGGGCGCAACACCGAGGGTTGCGATCCCGTTGCCGGTCCCCGGTACGGGTGCGACACCGAGGGTTGCGATCCCGTTGCTGGTCAGTAAAAAAGACAAAAAGGAAAAAAAAAAAAGGCTCCCCACAAATCCCACTCTGCTTGTCTCTCCACCTTTGTCCCCTACCTACTCTCCTCCCCTAGCCACACGTCTTTCTCCTCTTCCTTAGAGTCAAGCTACTTTCTCCTTCAGGGACCTTGCTCAGTCTCTGCCCTCTGCCTGGCATTCTTTTCTTCCACAGAACTCCTGCAAATCTTTCAGGCCTCAGTTGTCAGGTCAACTTCCTTAGGGAATCTTCCCCTAGCCACAAGATTAGATTAACATATTAATCTGACAAATGACCGCCCAGCATCCTGTAATTTTCTTATGTAAATTATCCTCCATTTGTAATTATAGAGCCTTTTGAGTATTATTAATTCACACACTACTTTCCTTGGTAAGAGTTTAAACTCTGTGAGATCAAAGACTGCGTGGTCTGTCTTGTTCATTACTGTAACCTCAGAGCCTACCACAGTGCTTGGCGCACAGTAGGTGCTTAATAAATACTTGAATAAATGAATAAGAAAACAAAGGCTTTCTTGATGCCCCAGGAAATGTGCTGGCCATTCCCTCCTAAAGCCTCTCTAATATTTTATATCCTGTATTCCTGAGTTATAACCTATGTTATGTGACTGTGAGTTCTGTGAGAAGCAGGGCTGTTAATGTCTCTCACTTTCGCATCTCCATTTGTCAGGAACGTTAATTAATGTTGTTTATTATAACAATCCTAGTTCGTTTTATATCTCTGCCCATAACACCCTTTCACTACCCTATCAATAGGGGGAGCATTTCAAAAAAATTCTAAGTTGTAATATAGAGTATTTTATTACTGTTTTTTATTAGAAGTATCACCTCTATTGCCATGCCCTGAAGTATTGGCATGATAAGTATTGTCATGGTAATCCCTTCTGAGAAACATGCATAGGAACACCTAGTACACACATATTAGTGGTTTATTAAGGGCTGTTTCTCAGCAGGTTTTGTTGGACTTATCATGAGCTTCTATTGTTTTAATCTTTCTTGTAGAAAAAAATATTTTTAATACTTTCCCCGAAGAAATGCCAAAAAGAATTTTATGGTGATAAAAGTAAGTAGGCAAGTGATTTAATGTACAGAATTTCATTTTACTGGCCTTTTTTTTTATATATATACCACACTTGAATTTCTTAAATCATAGTATTCTTTTTTTTTTTTTTTTTTTAATTATTATTTTTTGTCCTTTTTGAGACTGGCCGCACCGTGCTCAGCCAGTGAGCGCTGTGAGCGCACCGGTCATCCCTATATAGGATCCGAACCCACGGCGGGAGCGCTGCTGCGCTCCCAGTGCCGTACTCTCCCGAGTGCGCCATGGGCTCGGCCCCATAGTATTCTTTTTAAACATCAGTTTTATTGAGATATCATTTATACACCGTAAAATTCACTCATTTTAATTTTTCGATAATTTTCAGTAAATTTACAAAGTTGTGTAAACATCACCACAGTCTAGTTTTTTTGATTCATGTTTTTCTTTTTTGAGGACTTTAAAAAAAAATTATAAATCACAGTATTTTAAAGAATAATTGAGGGTTTTTTTTTTTTTTTTTTTTTTTTTTTTCCTTTCTTTCTCTTTCAAAGCCTGGTTATAGGCCCTTCTCTCTTACTCTTGCCTTATTAATATGACCTCAGTGACATTTTATTTGGTGATGCTGGTGGAACATTCAAACAGGGAGCTCATATCTGAGTGAGCAGTTGGAGTAATGAGAAGGGCAGTGGCCTGCTGTCTGGGCCAGAGTGGCCATCAGCACTTGTGCTGTAGCAGAGGGGATAAGCAGGAAGTGAGAGAGGAAATGGGATGAGGGTGGAGTGGGAGGAGAGGACAGATGAGCAAGGGGAAGAAAGGGGGAAGAGATAGCAGATGTCAGGGGAAAGCCATCAGGGTTCTAAGAAGATGTGAAAAACTTGATATATTTTTTGAGTCAGAAAGCTTATTTCCAAATCTGAAAATGGAAAGAAGAAAAAAACATTCCTCCTGAGTCAGTTTACAGGAGTTCTTGGGCTTCTTCCTCAAATGTTCATTTTTCTCTTTTGTGATCTTTTGCCCCTTCCTCCTATATGAGTTTTAAATTTCACATCTTACCTGGTGGGTGCTTCTTCAGTCTGCAGTGTATTGCTAGTATGTGGCTGAGTGAGCAACGTCAGGGGGTTTCAGAGCACACAGGGGAGGAGGCACTGTTTGCTTTAGGGAGCTTCTGTTCATAAAGGTCCTTAAACAGTAAGTGATTCACGGGTTGTAAGCAGAAATAGGGAAGCAGAATTCTGAACTGCAGGTCAAGTTCAGATACTGTATTAGCCCATGGCCATTGCCATCAAAAAGGAGGAGCTGAATCATGACTTCCATTGTCATTTTAGCTTTTTAGCAAGAGTTTCTTTAGGATCATCTGATGTCAGAGTTATGGCTCACTGGTGTGTGTTTCTAGTTTCCTCAAAAAATATACTTGATTTTAATGTCAAGCCAGAAAGATATCCCCACTCCCTAAGGCATCTTTGCCCATCTTAGCAATTGGAATCCAATTTATGAAGCAAGAGTTGAATAGTCTTCATGTAGAAGGACCCTTTTCATGTCTATGTCTCACGGAGCTATTATTTGAATACTTAATATAAAGCAGATAATATTTCAATAATATGGAGAAATGGCAGAATAAGAGCTTAAAAACTTTTGTTGAATGAATCAAGTGAATGCATAGGATGTGTGTTGTATGTGTATATGTGGTCCTTTGTTTCCGTTTCTTAGAAGTTTTGAGCAGCCAGTATAGAATGTCGGAAAGGAAAAGGTGGAAATTTCTGTCTAATGTAATGTGACTCGGCTGGTCTTAGGATCTTATGCCTGGAAATAGCCCAGTGTGGCTCAGGAAGCAGAGAAAGGGTGCCAGATCATTTTCTGGCAGGGGCTAGGGCCCAAGGCCCCAGGATTGAAAGGAAACCAAGGGGGCAGTTGCCCTGGAGGGACACCAATACTTTCTCTTTGACCCCAGCTCTTCCCCTTCTGCTTCTATATGTATTCCCACCAGTCATCATCAGAGTTGTTGCCCAGCTATCATTACCTGCTTCTTCCAGAGAAATAGTTTCTATTTTATGTTAAAAAAAAAAAATGTCTATAATTTCACTTTGATTATTAAATAAATTCCAGAGCCCTACGTTTGTCTTTTTCTGTGTTTTTCAAGTGCTGCCACTTTTCACTACTCTGAAAACCAGATTGTCTTAAATCTAAACATAAGCTCTGTGCTTGGCACATAGTAAGTGCTCAGTAAACTTTATACATGGTCAAGCTGCTTTTAAGAAAAGCTGAAGTTAATATTACTGGCCATTTGATTGATTATGCCTCTCCATTCTTACTGGTGTTCTCACAATCCCTTAGGATTTTTACTTTCTTCAGAGAAAGAGAAATGAGTTATTTGACTTTGGCAAATATTTATTAGAGAGTAAGAGAATGGACAGAGATTTTGATAAACACTTTGGGATTGCTTCTTAAGTCCCTGTTTTGAAACAGAAAATCCAATTTTAAAAAGTAGGTAACTTAATGTTCAGAGTCTATTAAAAACTTAAAATGCATCGATCTATTATATGACATTTTTCCGTCAGCCATAGGTGCACAATACACATTTCTGTTAGGAAACCAAGGGTGAAAACACCACATGGCAGATAATTAAAGCAGTTTCCTTCCCCACATCCCCACCTTACTTCCCCTACACAGCTCAGAGGTGGAAATAGTGGTCATCCTAGTTGATCTCAGTAACTGTATATTTGAGAGATTTGGAATGAGGACCAGGTAGTTGAAGGGTAATTCCAAGTTTAATTGACAGTTCTTTGTATGTATTAAGTAGTATGGTAGTTGAGCTTCATATTCGCTTCAAATAAGTGAAGATAGTTAGCTACACTTTTCAACTGAGATCAACCAAAATGAGCCTCTTGCATAAACCTAGTAGAAATAAGACCAAACCTAGCTTAGACCAAATTTGAGTCTGTAGACACTAGAGTGTTCAAGTGTATTTAGTTGGAAATAATATTTACATTTTTGGGGTGCTAATATAAGCACTTGTGCATGTGCAGATGGGAGTGCCCCCAGAGATTTCTGTGCTATTTTTTTAATGTTACAAAAATTACTAATATCAGTTTATTGCCCATTTTCTTTAGAACTGAATTGTGGATGGAGAGATTTGCCTGCACTATCCATCCTAGTTTTTCTAAAGGAAACTTCAACTTGTAGGTTTTAGTTTTTCTATTTCATTTAAAGGAAATATCTGAAGCCCTTAAACTTAAGTTGTACATTTTTGATCTCTCTTAAACATGCATCCCTTCATGACAATTAAAACATGAACACTTTTCACATTTCCAGAAGAGAAGTAAATGTTGGGTTCTATGTGTCCTTCCAGTGTCTATTCTAACAAATATCAGGAGAAAATTTAAAAATAAGTACTTCTAGGAAATAATTTGAAAAAAGTTTTTTATGATAATGGCAAAGAGAGAAGGAGATACAAAGAAAGCAGGTCGGGTGGGCTGTGTTTTGTTTGTTAGTACTATTGGAAATGTTTAGTCAAAGTGCACCACTGACTTAAAAGTGAATTTGAGTTGCTCCCACCAGTTGTAGAGGAACATCCTTCACGGGGGCACAGAGATGGTACCTGTAGTTGGATGCCCAGTTACTCCTCCTCAGTATGGACCTGAAGGTACCTATACATCTAGTCATCCACTTCCCGGGGCTTGTATTTGGAAATCTAGAGACCCCCAAGTGCTGTTTGCATGTAATTGAAGTTAGAGGACATGTTAGGAAAAGCTGTTCATGACCGAGTAGAAAACAAATAATTGTATTCTGTTTCTGATCTTCATTTATAGCACCAGCAACAAGTGGTGCAGGCTGTGGAACGGGCCAAGCAGGTGACCATGGCAGAACTGAACGCCATCATTGGGGTACGTGGCCTTTCCATTCTAGCTCTCATCTTAGTGTTTGTCATCAGCTCTCTCATGCTCTCTTTTTTAAAGTTTTTCTATGAAAGGAGCAAAAAGCATTAGATGACCACAGGTTAAATTAAGAACTTTGCCTTCAATCTCCTGTGAAATTTGATGGCTGCCTCAGAAAGTTTGGATCATATTCTCACCAATTCAAGTTGATGTGTTCCTGAGAACTGGGTAGTACTTTCTCATAATATTTCTCATAATACCCCAATGTAGTATTTAAGGAGACTGGATAGTACTTTCTCATAATATTTCTTTTATCTTTCCGTAAATGATGATTATGTAGAGTACCTTAATAACATTTTTTAGTGAAATGTGTATTTTCACATTTCCCCTGCTATTCACTCTCCTCCCCTGGGGTTTGTGGTTCTTATGGGCTAGTCTTCGCATGTAGTACAAGTAATAGTTGAACTACACTTTTTTGAAAAATTAGTGGCCCAGTCAGAAAATCCTTCCTGGTAATAGTGACATAAATGTAGCATAGAAGTCCTGCAACGGAATTCACGGCTTTGGGCAGTAACTCCAACTCCACTTTTATTTTTGTTCTCTCAGACTAAAGTAAAAAGTAATAAAATAACATGACAAAACTTGGAAATAATAATGAAGGCAAGATATCTTAGCTGTAAAGAGCACAGTGTTCACTTCTGTATTGATGCAGACAGTATAAGCAGTTGCTTAGAATAGTGAAGACACTATAGCTGAACTTTTTCTGTACCCACCCAAATACTTTCTTTTGTGTATAGTGTATACACAAAAGTCTTTTCTCTTTTTTTCCTTAGTGTTTCAAACATACTTTGAAATGCTAATTATTTCATTTACTTTCATTAAAATTCAAATTCCTGAGTGAGGATGTGGATAAGGGTTGCCTGATAATCAATCTGAAGTGAAGATATTGCTTCACTTATGCCCCTGTCTTTTAACAAGGAAATCAGAACTCTGGTGTGGCTGCTGGTGGTGGGGGGCGCAATTGTCTGATTGTAGCTTGTTTTTTAATGGGCTATTTGGAGCTTTATTTTGTGTCCCCTGACTGCAAGAAAAAAACGGGTAATAAATTATCAGACATAATAAATGGAAAAGAGTAACCTTTATTTCCTCCAAAGTACATCTTGGAAAGAGGCTGAAACAGAGCAAGTCACGTAGAATCACAAATAATATTTGTCATACATTTTCTTTTCTTTTCATTTATTATAAGGATATTATTATTACGAATTGTGATTTTTCTTTATACCCTGTACTCAACCTATCCCTCCCCATCTCCATGCTCCGTCATTCATTTTCTGTGCTGGATATGGGTTGGGGGCATTAGAGATGAATACATTTCAGTTACTTTTTATTTCCTAAAACTCCAGAAAACAGCAGTATATTAAATTTATAAAGAGTTGAGAAAGCTTTAATTTTAAAGTTAAGTATGTATGTATACACCAGCTGTGCTTGCTTGGAGCGTGCACACCCATTCATGTGTTGTATTCACGTTGAGATGGTATGTATATTTTTGTTACCAAATCTTCCATGGATAAAAAAGGATAAAACCTACATTTCTCACCCACTGCACTGTCTGCTGTTTTTGGAGAGAATGTGCAGAGTGATGTCTGATGGGAGAGTTTGCTGGGTCATTTCTAGTTTACTGTTTATTATTTTTATGAATGACTAAAATACAGATAGCCATCTTACCTTACATCTGATTGAGAGTCTTTTCTAGGAAAACAGAATGCCTTTTTTGTTTCAAGTCTTTTCGTGACCGTCCAGTGAAGAGAGTAAGCTAAATCAAAAACACATTGTTTTGTGTTGGATATTGCTTAAAGTTATGAGGAAAGATATAAAATCAGAACAAGTTCCTTTTATGACATCGAGTGTATTTTTAATACTGTTTTATGTCTGTTTCATTTTTTATATACTTTGTTTTGAATGGGATGGCAGATTGTCTTTTCTCAGGGAAACGATGATTTATTAGACTGTAGCCGAGTTACTGACAGGCATATTGTGTATATTTGGATTTAATTATTTTTAAAAAGCTAATTTAATTTTGTTACCTAAAAACTTATTTGAAGAACTAACTCAATAGAGCTGCATGCTATCAGAGCACCATGTACTGTACTTGGATCTGGTGGGAATTCCAAGCTGTTTGTATCTGAGCAGAAAATGGAGTCAAAATCACATAATCTGACTATTCTGAAAAAATAGATGGCAGAAATAGAAAAATCTAGCAGTTTTAGGGAACATAAACCAAGTGATAAGGAAAGAGCCCAGTTACAAACTCACTTGATGAATATCTGTTGCTGAGGTTCTGTTTGTCCTTTTCAGCACTGCAGTAGTACCTTGTGTCCAGTAGTAGTTTTTGGAGTCGTAACATTGTGGAATTTTATTATTATTTTTTGTTACCTTGTGGAATTTTAAATGTGCCTGCTGTTTTCTTTTCCCTGGAGCATGAATGTGTTGTGAGGTGATGGTATTTTAATCTGCTACCAAAAATGATAAGGGGTCAATTTCAGATTTTTGTTACTTGATTTTTCTAACAGTGATTTTCTGCACTGAAGGAATGACAGTTTTCCTCCTGAGAGGCAAAGACCCATCTCAGCCCCTGCAGACCTTCCTTTATTTATCACTTCATATGTATCTGTTTTATATGTATGAACACCATCCAGACAAGAGCAAATGTTCCCAGATTTAATGAAATCTGATGAAGCACCTTTTTAACTCTGCAATATTATTCTACCTTCATTGGTAAATGAGCCAAACCAGTGATCCATGCAGTTTAAATGCAAAATGCTGAAGTGAGCCTGAAACCTGGAGAGGTTGCTGTTCTCGTGACAATAAGCTAGTTGTGTTTAATGGAATGAAACACAGTTATAATGATTTCTTTCACAGGTCATATTCAGTTTAAAACTGTTGATAGATTGAAATAAGTTAAATATCATTTATCTTTTATTTATAAGGAAGAGAACAGGGAAGATTCCTGTTTTTTTTCTATAGTTAATATTTTGTGTTTTATTTTGAACTGGTGATATTTCACGTTTCCTTGAAGCTTTCCCTAAGTTCCCCCAAATGGGCTGGGGGGATGTTATGTATCTAGTTTGATTTCATCATGTGTCCTACTAGCCACTGTGTTTTTAAATTAGAATCTCTGCAAGATGACACTGTTGGAACAACACACAAATTGTAGTTTTAAATCAGTAATATGATCTAATTAGAAATGATGTTTTCATTTCCTGTATTATTAAATTGAGTCATCTGACTATCTTAAAATGCTTTTTAAATCCATTATGCTATATAATCAGTGCATGCTGTGTGAATGTGGTTATGCTTAATAAAGGAGGTTAACTTCAAACCTTATAAGAATTTCACCAAAGAAACTACCATTAAGAAAAAAAGTTTTGTTAGTGTGAACATTGGAAAAGAAAATGTTTGGCTTGTAAAAATTCAAAATGTGGTTCTTTTAGAAACCACCCTACCCTCTTTTTAAACCTATTTGAGGGGAAAAAAAATGATAGAAATGTATGTATTTTTTAAAAAAGCACCCCTCCCTCTGAAAAACACTTAAAAACAGGTAGGCTATGTATGGTGTTGTGGGAAAATGCAGTTTAGCACAAGAAATGCTGAACCTCAATTTTTAGCAGTGACATTTTAATGATAGGAAGTCTGCAAAATTATTTGCCATCAATTGTGAAGGCAATAACAAGCCTTGGTGGTTTTTCACACTCTCTGTGTTAAGTGCTTTCAGAATGACAGCGTAAACTGTGTTAGAGAACTCCAAGGAAGTAAAACTGATTAAAATGTTCATGCTTGAATGGTGCTGATGGAATAGTTCATTTGGACTTTCTCTACCTCCTGCAGCTCAAGCTGAAATATTAAAATTCAGTGGATTTAAATCTCTCTCCTCTCAGCTCAGGAAAAAAACATTACATTTTAATAGGTTTTAAACCCATAATTCATTGGTTTGGAGCAGCACTATTAAATCTATTTAAATATTACTTGTATTACTAAAGAAATGATTTAAGAGACTTTTCCTTTACCATCCTATGTGTTTGAGTTAGTTGAGAAAGACAATACCTTCGGGGTCCCCCCTTCCCATGTTGTTTTATTGTCCTTCTCATATGATTGACCCTTAAATTGTGTGTGTGTGTGTGTGTGTGTGTGTGTGTGTGTGTGTGTTTGTGTTTGTACTTGACATTCTGGCAGAGGATCTAGCAAAGTGTGACAGTTTTAAAATCCATGTCCCTCCTTTTCTATTGTAGATTTCAAAACTGCCAATTTAAGTTTCAAAGGCATTTGGGTGAACCATTGTGGTAATTTTTCTTGTCTTCTTTTAAAACAAATTAGCCATTAGGCAAAAAACTGAAAGATATATTCCTAAATATGTGGGCATAAATAAAAACAAGGGTGTTTTCCCCTTTCTTATATCACAAATGCATGATGTATACTCCTGTGGACACATGGCCTTCAATAACACAAAACTTGAAATAAAATTTTTAAAAAACTTCACTTTTATAAGAAGAGCAAAAATGTATTAAGTATCTAAGAGCCATATTTTCATGTCTTTGTGTTCACTAATAAAGGGCCTTCCAAAAGAATTGTTAATCGTGTGGTAGGTCTGCTATTATCCTTTTTTGGGGGCGTGGCTGTCCCCACAGTGTTGACCCAGTGTTGTCCTTTCAGGACCCACCTCGTCATACCCCTTAGTCCCTTTCTCTCTAGCCATTGCCACTACAACATGTATCCCATGGCTTGATAGTACCTCCCGTCAGCCACACTGTAGAGGTCTCGCTTTCCCCCACTGCTTTGTGGGGGACCTTTGTGGGGATCCACCCTTCACTAATATATGCACAGCCTGGAAAGAGCGGGAGTTAAGCCCCATTGGGTAACACTGGACCCCACAGGGAAACAGTTAGTGGAATACTGTTCTCTCATGGGTGGACAATTTAGAGAAAGCTTTCTACTCTACTCCACTCCACAAATGGTCCCAGCAGGATGGAGCTTCAGTTGGCCATGGTAATGCTGACTCATTTTTTGAGTTTTCTTCCTTCCCCGATTCATTTTCCCTAGGCCCCCACGCCTGTCGTGGAATCATTTAAAAAATTACCTGCAGCCAAGCCCTGTCCTTTCACTTTTCTTGAGTGTCTTTCCTGAGAAACTCAGGATTTGACTTCACAGGCCTTAAACTCTTTAAGAGGGCTTTATAGGGCAGTTAGGTAATTGTAGTCACATGCTAGAATCATGGCTTGTTTTCTGATGTGAGTTCTGTGTGTAAAATATATTCTTTAACAGCTCAGCTTTTTACAACTCAGCTTTCACATTGTATTTCAAATAAATGCTTTTCAGTAAACTTACAGGTGAGCTTCTTTCTTGTTCTGCTTCTCTCAACTGATTACTATTGTTATTTTCTAAATGTATGTAATACAAAATGAACTTAAAAATGAGCTAAAAGGTAGATTTGTGTTTTATCACAGATTGTTATTTCAGCTTTGTTACTGCCTTTACTGCACAGTGTGCCTGGAGCTTAAAGGGTTTATAAAATATGCTGGCCACTGGCTGCATCACCTACCCATCTTGAAGGATAGGGGTTGGGTGAAGATGTATGTACTCTAGTTTTTGCACTCCTAGGGCTTTGTTCGCCTGCTGTCACAAAGCTGTGATGTTGTGAAAGCCAAAGCAGTTTTACATCCCATCCTTGCCTGCCCCTCAACACCCTCCACCCCTTTCTCCCCCACATGTGGTTCATTTACCCTGGAGTAGGGGACTACATTATTGAGTGATGTGGTTATAATCTAATTTTCCTGCTACAATTTGATGAGGCTCTAAGAGGCAGTAATTTCCTTTCTCTCATAACAAAGATTCTCGTATATCTAATTTTTAAGCTCTGCCTCCACTTCAGAGCTCCCAAAAAACACCAGGTAAGGAAGAGAATTTCTAATTTGTGCTTCTGGTGTGCACTCAGTTAATTTCTAGAAGCTGGCCAATCCTCACCTCCCCAAACTGGTACTAATCTGAAATGCTACTTCTTTTCTTTCTGCTTGGGGAGGAGCCTTCCTTCTCTCCCTCCCCCCTAGAGTTCAGCATGTAGTGTTACAACAGTTGCAAAATGTGTTTGGGGGGTTGCATCTGACATAGCTTAAGGCATGTGGGCATTGGGCTTCCACTGAGAAGAAAGAAGTTTCCCAGATCTGCAAATGTGCATTTCATCCACACCAGAGCACAGCAGGCTGAGCCTGTGCAGGGCCAGGGGTGAACTGTTACACAGAAAAGTGGGTTCTACTCAAGGCACCTTGCAAGCTTGCAGTTGCAGAGTTGCAGATTATTTTTTTTTTATAGTTCTTTTTTCTTCCTCTTTAAGTATTCTCTGATGACTTCTTCCCAGTAGTGTTTCTGCAAGCAGCATCACCAGCTCCAGTTTAGTCGGGGACCTTTTTCCTTGTGGACCTAGCTTGTCATGTGTCCTCAAAGCTGAGGGCAGGAGGGAGTGAGCATGAGCCTATCAAGAGAGGCAGGCTCAACCCAAACAGGCAACTGAAAGGGTTAATGACTGCACCTGACTGTCAAGCACGATGTGAAGTTTTCAGGACTTTTGTTCTGTGTTCTCAAAGCTCCCTAGGAAATCAGTTTGGGAATTCTTCTACCCAAAAATACGTTTGTGGTCTCCTAAGGACCTTTGTGAAAAGGTTAGAACACCTTAATGAATAGTAAGAATGATTTAATGATTATATCTACTTATTCATTCAGAGTGAGTGCTTTCCCCAAATCCTATTAAAGGGACACATTTTATTTTCATTTTGATTGATATCTTAAACTTCTTTGAAATGTGTTCTGAAATGATCCTCAAATTACATTTAAATCATGTTTTTAAGGGTTTGGTAGTTGTAAGTGCCTGGTTTTACATTTTACTACACATAATCAACTTTTAACTAATACATTTTAATTGCAGTAAGTAAACTAGTTTCCAAGGATAACAGTAAAGAAACTAATAGAAGACATGATAAAAATTAGGCTGTGTACATTTACAAATTTGTACCTTTTTTATATTTGCAGATATATTTTCAGATGTGGAATTAGGAATCCAGAAATATACATTCATTATCGATATTTTATATTCCTTTAAGTCAGATTTATTGAGGTATAGTTTACATAAAGTAAAATTTGCCCTCCTGAATTTTCACAATTGAATAGTCATGTAACTATATCATCACCGGCAAGATACAGAATAGTTCTCCCCTGCCCTAAATCCTCTTGTTCCCCTTGTAGTCAGTTCTTCTCCCTACCCCATCCACTGGCAACCCCTGAAAATGTTTTTTCTTCCAAAGTGAGCCTTTTTGAGAATGTCATGTAAATGGAATTATACATTATATAGCCTTTTGAGTTTTCTTCTTTCATTTAATATAAGGCTTTCAGATTTGTCCATGCAATTGCCCATATCAATAGTTAGATCCTTTTGTTTTGCTGAGTGATGTTCCACTGTATGGATATACTGGTTTGTTTATTCATTTACTCCTTGAAGGGTAGTTGAGTTATCTCCGATTTGGGGCCACTGTGAGTAAAAGCCACAAGAAATATTCATGTACAGGTTTTTATAAGCAAATATAAGCGTTCATTTCTTTTGGGTGAAATGAAAGGGTTTGCTGAGTGATGTGGTAAATGTATGTTTAACTTTCAAAGTAACTGACATACTGTTTTCCAAAGTCTTACTAATATGCGTAAGAGAACCTTTGCTCTTCATCCTAGTCAGCACATGGAATTGTAGGGTTCTTTTAGCTATCCTCATAGGTGGTGGTACTCATTGCGTTTTTACATTTCCGTAATAACTAATGATGTTTAGTGTCCTCTGTGCTTATTTGCCGTCTCTGTGTCTTCTTTGATAAAGTATCTGTTCAGATCTTTGTCTCATTTATTTTTCTTGAGTCAGGTTTTGTGTTTTTTTTTTTTTTAGTTTTGAGAGTTTTTTAATATTCTGGATATAAGTCCTTTAAGTATTTTGCAAATATAGTCTCCCAATCTGTAGTTCATTTTTTCATGTTTTTTTAAACAGTGCCTTTTGAAGAGAAGTGTTTAATATTGATGAAGTTTAATTTTTGAATTTTTTTCCTTTATGCATCTTATTTTTGTTGTTGTCTCTAAGTAATTGTTGCCTAACCCAAGAACACAAAGACTTTCTTCTAGATTTTCTTCTAGAAGTTTTATGTTTAGGCCCATTGTCTGGCTAGGCTAAGGCCTGGAATCCTCACAGCGCCAATTGTCTAGCTCTTAATCCTGTTTGTGATGCCAGTTGTCAAACTACATGACCACGCCAGTTATTGGGCTATTTTACATGCTGGTAGCCCTGCACCGACTGGGCTAATTGTTGAGCTAGGTCTCTTTAAGCCCATTCACAGACTGGGTCACAAACCCTTCATACGCTGCCAGGCTGGGTCGCCAGACCCCTTCATAAAGGTCTGTGAGCTAGGTAACCAGCCAAAAGGTCCCTGGAGCCTTAGGTTGGAAAGCATGGCTGCACTGGGCGGATGCTCGAGGCCAGTGCCCGCCTGCCTGCTGCACCAAATCTCTCTCTCTCTCCCTCTCTCTACCTCTCTCTCTCTCTCTTCCTCTCCCTCTCTCTCTCTCTCTCTCTCTCTCTCTCTCTCTCTCTCTCTCTACCTCTCTCTCTCTCTTACTCTCCCTCCCTCCCTCACTCCTTTGAACACCAGAATAGCAACGAAACTAAAAAGATACATTGGCACACATGCACACTAACTCCACACACACAAAATTTGCTTACACAGGATGTTGAACCACACCCAACTGGACCCGAGATGAGGGCCCTGACCAAACTATTCTATTTTTCCCAGCACCCATGATCCAGTTTAATTTTTGTTTGTGGTGTGAGGTTTGGGTTGTTTCTTTTTTTTTTTTTCAGATGGATATCTGATTCATTTGTTCCAGCACTATTTGTTGAAAAGACTGTTCTTTCTCCATTGGATTGCCTTTGCACAGTTGTTGGAAATCTTAACTGTATGTGTTGGGGTCTGTTTCTAGACTGTGTTCTGTTCCATTAAACTGTTGGTCTCTTTTTTCACCAGTCTCACACTGTCTTGATTACTGTAGCTTTCATTATTGATATTCTCCATTCCATTTGGCACTTGTTCTTTCCTGTTCTTGCTTGCCCTTTCTAGTCTGTACTCCTCAGACCCTCAGGTCTTTTTATCTTTTCCTTTTTTTTTTGTCTTTTTTCATGTCCGGCAACAGATCGCAACCCTCAGTGTCGCGCCCGTACCGGACCGGGACCGGCAACGGGATCGCAACCCTCGTTGTCGCACCTGCACCTCGCTCAGCCAGTGAGCGGGAACCGGTCTGTATGTGGGATCCCAACCCTCTGCGGGAGCGCCTCTGTGACTCTAGTTTTCTGAAGGCCACATAAGGAGAAAGTGGCAGAACTGGGATCCAGACTTTGACTGACTTCAGAGCTCACACATTTAACCACGATGCTACACTGACCCTTATTTGTTCTCTTGACCTCTTGTTCTTCTTTCTTTTACACTGGGATCAATATTCTCTTTATTCTGAGATCCACTGATAGGAATTGTCCATTGTTTTGTGTCCAGAGCTCAAGGTTGTGCGGAAAATGGAAATAGGGCGTGCCTGATGCACATACTAAATTGGCTAGCCTAAATTGTATTATATTAGTTCTGTAGGTAAGTTGAATACTCTTGACTCCTGCTGTGTTTCTTTCTATTTGTTGTTTCTTACTCTTATGTATAAGAACCAAAAGTTGTCATAAACACCACTACTGAAGCAGGTGTTTTAAACCTAGGTCCTTGGTGGTTCTAGGATTTAATGGTTGGCCACTGGGCTATTCATTAGCTCCCTGAAATGTTTGCAGAATTGTATGTATGTGTGTTGGGTTTTGGAGACAGGAGTTTGTGGTTTTCAGATTCACAGAAGGTCCCAGGACTGATGCAAAAAAAAGGTTTGAACCTATGCTTTATGCGAATAGGTAGGATTATGCGAGATCCTGATATGAAATAGTAAAATATTTTATGGGGTGCATGTAGAACATAAAGTATTTGTCCTATAGCATTATAAGGAGATATTGCTGGATGATTGTTCAAAAAACTGGAAGTCGGGAGTTTATAATGAATTCATTTCTAAGTATTGTCCAGGGGGTTGGGGTGGGAGGGTTTCTTGATTAAGAACTATTGGTGGTAAGCTAATTGCAGGCAGCAGTAGGTGAGGAAGAGGGGATGACTGGTAACAGAGGACAACAAAGGACCCTTACTAGGCCAGTGGCCAGTCAGAGTTGAGGTAGTAAGTTAGAACCCAGAGGGATTGCCAGTATGTTTTGGTGGGGACTTGTGCTCCATTTCTTGATGCTGATACCGTCTCCCGCTAACTCCCACCTTGGACCTCACATGTGTGGGTGTTGGCCTGGAACAATGTTCTTCAAATTGTGGCTCAGAAGACTCCTGAGCATATAGTGAGATCAATTCAGTGGGCCATAGACAGCATTTTTAATTAAAAAAAGATAGAAAATAGAAAATATTAGACTGTGTTGCACATAGTAGTGTTTAATATTGTTAGTTGAACTTTATTTTCATTTCCATGTATATTCTATGCAGAAGTGTGTACACGCATGTGCAAAACACGTAAGTTATGGTCAAAATATTGGAAAGCAACCTATCTAGATGACATCTGAGGTTCATTTCACCTGTAAAGTTCTAAGATCAAATGCAAGTTACTGAAGAACCTAAAGTACATGGGCTTTTTAAATACAGCTTTACTTTTTAAAAGTATTCTGAAGTAACTAAAGAAATCCCTTAGCTGGGTGACTTTAATGACTAAAACTTATGAAATAGAAGTGTTGGTTTCAGTAAGATGTTAAAGTCTCTAAAAATTTTCCTTAAATAGCTTAAACAAGCCTCCAGGAAATTGTATTTCCATAATTAATTTGCTTAGAAGTACCTTTCCTAGTAAACTATGGGTCAACTCAAAATGCTAACAGGATCACCAATGGGAAAATCAACACATCAGGTTTTTTGACCGCCCCCCGACCCCCCCCCCCCCCCCCCGCCCCCCCCCCCCCCCTTTTCTTGCCATTATTACTTAGAGAGTTAAACTGCAAGTTAGGACAATGGAGCCCTTGGCACAGGTCTCATGGGATTTGTTTGCTTTGCTTGTTACCTGTCTTTAAGACCAGTTTATTTATTTATTTATTTTTTAAAAAGATGACCGGTAAGGGGAGCTTAACCCTTGACTTGGTGTTATCAGCACCACGCTCTCCCAAGTGAGCTAACCGGCCATCCCTTTATAGGGATCTGAACCTGTGGCCTTGGTGTTATCAGCACTGTGCTCTCGCAAGTGGGCCACAGGCTGGCCCTAAGACCAGTTTAGAGAGCTCAAGAACTACAGAGATCTGTGATTTGTTTAGCATGAGAAACTTACCATTTCAGTGATAATCTTTCTTGGGTTGCGGCTCTAAATGCTTGTCTTTCCCCTGCAATAAATCCCATGTTTTAAGACATCGGGTATGAGTTGCAGATAAGCTTAGCTTGAAAAGTTTCTCCTTTTGTTCATTTTACCCTTGCTTCTTTACATACATTCACTAACCGTTAGCTTTTGCTATAGAGATGTTTGTTGAAGAACTCCCATATTTTGGCAAGAAGGACACATCTAATTTTCCCTGTCCCACAATTACAGGGAAGTTGGATGAATAATAAACAAACCCTGTATACTCATCATTTAGCTTTCTACCTCTGCAAATACACAACAGAAACACATAAATTTCTTTGAGCGTGCTGAACTGTTTGAAAATAAGAGGTGGTCATGATGTTTCACCCCTTAATACTCAGTGCGCATCTGCTATGAACAAGAGCACCTTCCTGTATAATACCATTAACACATCTCTGGGGTGCAGTTCATAATCATGTTTCTCTAGGAGTCCACAAAATGTCTTTGACAGCACTTTTTCTTCATAGCATTTTTCGTCTAATTCAGGATTCATATTCAAAAGTTGTCATATCTCTTTACTCCTCTGTGATGTAGAATGGTCCCCAAATCATTTTACTTTATGATTTTGAAGATTCCAGGCCAGTCTTGTGGAATCTTCTACAGTGTGGATTTGTCTGATTGTTTCTGATTGCTTTCTCATGTTTAGATTCAGTTTAAGTATTTATAGTAGGAATACTGCCAAGATGATGCTGTGTATTTCCAATTGTATTGATTATTCGTAAGCTAGGTAGTCTGTGGGATGATTCTTTGACATCAAATAACCTGTTCCCCAGCAACTTTTTACCCAGTGATTTTAGCATCTATCAATTGGTCCATCCTGGATAATAAATACATTTGGAGTGGTGAAGTGGTAAATTTTAAGTTATTTTTTTTTTTTTTAAATTAGTATTATTCTGCAAAGAAAAGCTTTTCCTGTTGTCTGTCTCTTTCTCTGTGTGTGTGTGCACATTTGCAAATATGGACTTCTGGATACCTTTTTCCAATAATAGCAGCCATCATTTATTGATTGTTTATTTTTTGCCACGCACAGTGCTAAGTATTTTATATTCATAATGTTATATAATTCTCCCAGCAACCTTAGTAGGTCACATTTGCAAATATGGACTTCTGGATACCTTTTTCCAATAATAGCAGCCATCATTTATTGATTGTTTATTTTTTGCCAAGCACAGTGCTAAGTATTTTATATTCATAATGTTATATAATTCTCCCAGCAACCTTAGTAGGTAGATTTTATAACTGTTAACTGCTTTTTATGTGAAGAAATGGAAGCTCAGAAATGTTCAGTGACTGGCTCTTGCTCACATAGATGGAAAGGATTCCAGCTGGGTGGCTCTGACGCCACTTCATTGTGATGCTTCCTGTATGTCACCCAGGACCTCCTTTCTCAGACTCAGCCCATCCCCCGCAGAGAGGAGCCAGGTCAGCAGAAGTGTCCTTACTAAACAGTGTCTTCACAAGCCAAGGAGTGCAGATACCAGTGCAGTCCTCGGCTCCCTGCTATACTTGCTGCTCCATTGCAGTCTGTTGCCTCCTCTTTACTGGCTTCTCTCATGGTCTGCCGGGGTTCTCTCTGTTCTCCTAGAATGGTGTCTCCTGGTTTGATCAGGCATATATGCTCAGTGCACCCAGCTTGGCCAGCTGGTGGAAGGGTGGTTGTGGATTTGGGTGTGAGCCAGCCTGCCCTGAGTTCAAGAGCTTGCCCTAGCCTGGGAACTGTTCTCTAGTCCTTGACCCCAGAATGTACCACAGCTCCACCTGTTTTCTCGAAGTAGCAAGTACTCCACTCCTGGAAACTTAAAAAAATGTGCTATAATCTATTAGAGTCACTATTCTTTATGATGCTGAAATTGTCTCACATTTTGCCAGTGGGGACCTCTTCAAGTTGGCTTGTTGTCTTTTGGATACTACCCATTAGTCTACAAGACTCGCTTTCTGGCACAAGATGTAGTGGGTTTACCTTGTACTTTGGTTTTTTTTTTTTTTTTTTAGAAACTGATATGGACACTAGGTGTGCTGTTTGCTACTGGGATGTTATTGCTTCTAAGGAAGATGCATAGTTTTCGAGGATTCTTCCTTCTGCTCTTGAGAGCATAGTAGAGATGACAGGTGGTGAGCAAGAAAACCTCTGCCTGGCTTCCAGTTGGAGATGTCAAAATACCTAGGGACATCGGGGGCTGCAGCTCTACTGTCACCAGCTCCTGCTTAGTCATTGACCAGTCAGCCTTTGGTGATCAAGCAGTTGGGGACCTTTGATTAAAAACAATTCCACTTTTTGCTAAGAGACATTTCAAAAGACATTTCCTGTGAACTGTATTCTCTAGTGGTCCTTTTCTGCCCTTTGTGCCAAACTTGAAACTGCAAGGAAATACAGAAAATCCATCAAAAAGCTACTAACACAAACTGTGTCTACTACCTCATTGCTGAATTCACAAGCCAAGCTGCTAACAGAATTGAGGCTGTGTCTACTACTTCATTCAGACATACTGGCTATTTTTCAGAATTAAATTAATTATCTTAAAGGAGTACTTGCCTAAGTTTAAAGTTCACTGCATGTTAATATTTATTCTCTTGAATGGCCCATAACAGAAAGAAGAAATAGTATATTTATATAATGGTATAATATAATAGTATATTATATAGAAAACAGTTTATTTTGTATTGTGGTTGCAGATAAGAGAGTTATGGGTTTTTTTTTGGTTATTTTTAATGAAATAAGACACTCAGGAACAGCCTAGGAAGATCAGTGAGAAGAATTTTTCGATGACACGTATTTTTCTCAGTCATGGTTTAGAGTACATTAATTTTCGTTTTTAATTGCTACTGCAGTCTATACCCTCCCCTTTGATTCTTTGGCTTGATTGTTTTTTTGCCTTTTTTTTTTTTCTTTTTTCTTCTAAGGTCAATATTTTTTAACGTGCTGGTTTGTCATTATCTAGAGTGGTAATTTATCTTAAGTTATTTTAGTAAGGAATCTGTGTTGATCTGTGTACTCTTAATACAATTTCCCTTCTCTTGGTGTTTAAAAAGCAAGAGGTTTTATGTTTCTTAGTGTGACTATAGTATAAAGTAGTAAACCTTTACGGGTTAATTGCTCTGTAATTAACACAGATGGGACAGAGATCAGAGGACAGTGTCAAGGCTATTGGGAAACATTAACAGGCTTCCACTGTACTGTAGGGAGTCCATTAGATTGTGCTATTCTCAGCTCCTTGAATAATAGCCAGAGAAACCTGACTCCTTTTCGAGGGCTTTGCTTTGAGCTTTCCTCTGCTGATAAAGAAGACTTTATAGAAATTCTTTTTTTTTAAAAATTGAATTCTTGAACGTTATTTGAAATTTGATAAATTAAAGCCATTTGTTTTTAATGGGAAAAGGGTGAAGTTAAGTTTAGCCATTGGTGATATATATCGCTTTTATTTAAGGAAGGTGGTCTCTAATATGTGTTATTGACTAATTATTATCAATTTTATTTTATTTTATTTATTTATTTTTTTTTTAATTATTATCAATTTTAAGTACATATGTCGCTCTAGTTCTAGGATAGTTCCTAAGATTAGAACTTACAAAGAAGGTTAAAAATGACCACTAAATACAGAAAGTAGTCTGTTTTATTGATGTAAACATTTTAAAATCTACTATGGTGTTTCAGTATATCTGTCTTACATTTTTATCATATATCATTTGGTGACATATTTAATCACGTTTTATCTTACAGTTTTATATTTTAAAACACTTGATTAAAATTGCTTCTATGGGATACTCTACTGAGTCTCCTTTTTTTTGTTTGATATTTTGTATATATAATGGATGATTTGTAAAATAGCTTTGTGGAGTCCCTCCTCATTTTCCTTTCTCTCCTAAATTCAAGTCATGTTCTCTGTTAAACAGTATGCCTGTAATTTATTGCCATTTATAAGATCTTTGAAAGGACTTTTGTAGTTTTGGTATAATAACAATTGAAAAATAAAACCTCTCTAAATATGAGGTGGTATCCTGGTTTGAATTCCGGGACAGAAAAATGACATTAGTGGAACAACTAGGGAAATCTGAATAAATTCCATACTTTGGTTAATAGTAATGTACTGATGTTAATTTCTCAGTTTTAGTAAATTCTGTGGTTATGAAAAATGTTAATAGTAGAAGGCAGGCAGGTAAAAAAAATATGGGAACTCTATATGTAGTAGAGACTTAACTCATTAAAAGCTTTAATATATGGACATATGACTAAGTAGTTTGAGTTCACTAGGGAAAGTTTAGTGGTAGTTATATTTGAGCCCATTTCTAATTCATAATACTAAGAATTAAAAAAAGACCAACAATAAAAATAAATGCAGACTGTTCATATGGAGGTACCAAGCTCTAAATTTGATCATTAAAATATCCTTCTCATTTTAGATTATTGCTGCCTAAAGTGTCCAAATGAAAGATTCTAAGCAGCTTACTTTTTCATTTATTCTGGTTTCATTTTAAAATCTGAAGATTGAGACCTTATCTGGAAGAATATAGTACCAAAATTCATTAGTTTATAAAATTGGTGTTGACATTTGTTATAACCTGTTTGAATACCTACTAAGTACAAGAAATATCTAGTCATTGTGGGAAATTTAGAAGATATGCTCTAATTAAAGGGTTTTGGCATATATTTAAAAAGTCTTTTATTGTCTTGGGTTGTTAAGTGACATAAATGGCATTGGCCTCAATGCTGTCAGAATTTAGAGGCAGTGGTAGAAATTACTTAGAGCCAGGGTGATTAGGGATGTCTTCACATAGAGAAAATAGGCAGGGGTTTGGCATAGAAGGATGAGCAGAATTTAAATATGTAGAGACAAATGAGACAGGACTGTGTATGTGTGTGTTAATTATTAGTAAAGCTGAGCCATTAGGGTTTTAGATGTCTCACTAAATAGGCTAGTGTTATGCATGAAGATTTTCCTGGATGGTGTTGCACAGTAGTGTGTAAAGTTAGGCTGATGCTAGTTTAAGGAGGTCTTGAGTGCTGAGAAATTTGAACTTTTACTTTTAGATAAAAGGGGTCTATTGTTTTGGAACCAGGGAGTAACTGTCAAAGAAATATTTTATTATCAGTAATATCAGCGTTTTTTAGTGCATCCCCACTGTGGGGGACTGAGCTAGGTGCCAGGGCTACAAAGAGGCCTGAAGCTGGTCTCTTCAAAGTCTCACAATCTCATTGGCAAGTCAGAGTCTTCTTACCCGTAAAAAGATGAATAACAATACCTTTATGAGGCAACGTGTCCCCGTGAATGGTACTGGGGTCCTGTAACATAGTAGACACATGGGATGTTTGGAGAAGCCTTTAGAGAACAGGTGAAACATGCGCTGAGCTGGGTGAGTACAACTTAGATAAGTAATGTGGAGATTATTTTAAAAGGTGCAGAATGACATGCATTTAGGAAAAAACTGCCAGTGGTGATACAGTATGGGTTCACTGGGACCGAAATGAGCTAATTAGGAGGCTTGCAGTAGTCAATATATGGGGTGGTAAAAGTATACACTAACTAGTATAGTGGCAGTAGAAACGTGTAAGGCATTATTTGAGAATTGACAGGATTCTATGATTATGGATATAGGAGCATGGAAGAAAAACAGATTGATAGTGACTGATAACTTGAGCCAATGGAAGTTACTTATGGGTATTGCGTCAAACATTTTCATTTTCAGGTAATGCTGGACTGCCAAGTGGAATTACCTGCCAGGAAGTTAGATCAGAGGTATTAGAGCTTGGGAGACAGAAGTGGGAGTCATTTGTCTAAAGTGGATACTGCCAGAGAGGAGTAAAGAAAGCAAGAGAAAAAGCCAAGAAGGCAATACAGTGGGAGCATTCAGAGAGCTAAAGAGAGGCTGGCCATGGTGATCATTTCAGTGGTTCTTGAAGCAGGGGGAGGAGAGTTTCAGTAAAGGGGAGATGCTGTTTGTGACTGCAGACATGTTAGAGAAAAAGGAAACTGACAACTTGAATCAATCTTGTGTGAGTGTCATCAGTTTTATGAGGTTGTTGGGCCGGAGTCCAGATTACAGGGGAGAAGGAATACCTGTGTGTGTGTGGTGGGGGCTGTTGAGATGTGGAGGCAGCAGGTTGACCCTAATTTGTAAAGACGTTCGGCTGTGTGAAGACAGTGATACACACACACACACACACACACACACACACACACAGACACACACACACACACACAGTGCAGTAGCTGAAGAGGGAAAAAGAAGGTAATTTAGTTAAATTTAACATTTATCAAGTGCCAGGCGCAGTAGCTGAAGAGGGAAAAAGAAGGTAATTTAGTTAAATTTAACATTTATCAAGTGCCAGTTGGGTGCAAGGCACTATGTGAGGAGGGAAGTGGAGGACAAAGGTGATTAAAATACAGTGAGGTTTTTGTCCCCCCAAAAAAGTGCTGCCTCGAGTTCTTTTGACTTTAGATGGTAAACAAAATGATAGAGACTCTGGCATTAAGCTTACAAGCAGAAGGACAAAAATCAGTGCCAGAGAACACCCAAAGAGGAGGGAGAGCATTGGAGGACCGAAGGAGCGTTGGATGGAACGAGGATGCGAGGCCAGGTGGTGTGGCCTGCACGGGATGGCGGCGGGGCAGGGGCACCCTCCTTCCTCCAAGCGGGTGCAAGGCAGGACATGGCTGAGGGCTTGCAGGCTGTTTGTAGGTGGAAGAGAACGAAGTGGGCACCCCGGGAAGTCTTCACTATGATTGTCATGTGCAGAAGACAAACTGGAGGCATAGTTTCTGCCTTTGAAAAGTTCCTGGTCAGATGGAGAAATGAGGCAGTTAGTGCTTTTATTTTTATCCTATGAGAGAAGAAGAATGAAAGTAAAACACCTGGATCATTGAAGGGTTGAAGGTATTGATTTTTGGCTGAGTTTTTTTTTTTTTTTTTTTTCTTTTTTTCTTTTTTACTGACTGGTAACGGGATCGCAACCCTCGGTGTTGCGCCCGCACCGCGCTCAGCCAGTGAGCGGGAACCGTTCTCCACATGGGATCTGAACCCTCGGCGGGAGCGCCGCACTCTCCAGTGCGCCACCGGGCTGGCCCGAGTTTTTTTTTTTTTTTTTTTTTTTTAATGTCTAATGAAATAGATATATATTTTAGTTTGTCAGATAATGTGTGACCGTTTCAGTGACTGCATTTAGCTGGGGTTGTGTTGATGTAGGCTCACAGAGCTGAGTCCAGGAAAGGAGGCAGGAGAGACATATATGCAGGCCGTTAACAAATGCTTGCCAATTGAACTCTGATCCGAGGTAGAAAGTGGCTACATGCCCCAACTGTACACGTTAAGTATTAGGGGAATGTAGAGGAGAAAGAGAACTAGAGCAATTTTCTGGCTATTTCAGTTGAACAAGGTTTTGAAATAAATTTGCTGTATATTTTCTTAAGCTCTTATGTTTTTTTCATAAATGTTATTTTCTACATTTTAGAGAAAATAATTGTGTGCTCATACTTTTGGGTCATGACTAAACAATGGTATGTAAAGAATTATGAACATGCTTTTGAAAGCCACTCAAATGAAGAACTACCTTATTTAAAAACAATCCAGTTAGGAAAAGCTTTGGCAGGTCTTTGAGGGTGAGGCTTGGTAGGTGGAGTGCCTGGATACTGCTCTGATTTTTCATTTTATGTATGTAAACTTTCCTTTAGTGTTACTAGTTTCTTTTATTGAGTATATTTTAAGTGTATGTAGCCAGAAAACAGGTGCAGGCCAATAGGAGAAAAGAACTAATTAATATTATACTTTTATAATCAAACACAGGAAGACATGTAGAAGAAAAAGAAAATCAAACTAATTTGGAGAGGAGAAAAAAAATGTTCAATTTTTTCATTCAAGTATTAAGAAAAAACATTTCAATATTCTTCTTACTGGAATACTTTTTCCCTCCCTTCCTTCCTTCCTCTTTGGAAAGAAAATTGTAGAAGGGACTATTTGGCTGTTATAGATTAGGCCTGACTTATTTAAAGGCAGTAACTAAAATTTGTTCGCTGCAAAAGTTAATCTGAGAATTACTCAACACTTAATTCTGTTGGAATATTGCTAAGCAGGGTTTGAGTTGAAGGGATTCCTGTTGAGGGATATATTTAACTTAACATCCTCCTGTCATCCCCCCCTTTCCAAAGGCAACAAGGCCTGCCCACATGGTTCCTGCAGCGGAGCTTGATGCAGACTCTTGGCTGAGGTCAAGCACTCCCATTCCGGCCTCTCGAGGGCTTTCTCTGTGTGTTGCCAGCGTGCTGGTAAAAATGACTTTAAACTCTTGTCAGCGCAGTTACTGGTGCATGCATCACAGTCCCACTCAAATAAACCTGTCACAACACGGAGTCGGCCGCTAGAGAAGAGTACAAGGGCAGGCCGCTAGCTTTTCATTCGAGCATCACTAAACGTGCACAGAGTGCCCAATTATTTCAGCATTATTGAGCAAGCCTACAGGAGGACCCAAGCCTTGCTACATTAGATTTTCTTTAGTAATTTGCTCAAGTACCGCTGAGGACACTTAAAGGGCTTAAAACGGTGGCTGCAACCAGTTTCCTTTTCTGGGTTGTTAATTCAGGTTTTCTCTTTCAAATTAACTCTCCCTGCATGCTGTGCAGCAGTTCCCGGAGAACTGTTTAACACTAATTTTCTCAATTTTCAGCTTTTTTTGTTCAACATAACCGCTTTAACAGTTATTCACATACATGTTTTGATTAGAGATGTATGATAGCAAGGACTGATTTTTTCTTTTTAAGAACTCAAAAAAGCCCGTTTTTGAGGCTTTGTTAAAGAAATCTGTTTAATTTCAATTATTAAGTTACTTAGATAATTTCATTATTTAAAAATTAAGTTATTTACAGTACATGTGGAAAATCCCCAAATTTGAGTTAAGAAAGGTAGCATTTACCAACTTCACGACACATATTTCCTTTATGGCAAGATAAATCTTTGCTTTGTGGGTTTTGGATTTTTCATTATCTATTTGTACCTCCTCTCTTTTTGCTGGGGTGGGGGATGGATATATGGGACAAATTCAATATCTCTGTCTGATTTTTCACAGCAGCAACAACTCCAGGCCCAGCATTTATCACATGGACATGGTCTTCCGGTACCTCTGACTCCACACCCTTCAGGGCTTCAGCCCCCTGCCATTCCACCCATTGGAAGCAGTGCTGGTCTTCTGGCCCTATCTAGTGCCCTGGGAGGTCAATCCCACCTTCCAATTAAAGACGAGAAGAAGCACCATGACAATGATCACCAAAGAGGTGAGCAATCCTCTTGGGATGTCAGTCTGAGATTATCTACCTGCTGCTGCGGGTAGGTTCTGGGTGCCATTGTTTATTCTGTCTCTGAATTTAATTTTACCAGTGACTGTAACTAAACTAAGGATTTCTAGATGAATCCTAGTGGTTGGGAAGAGGTAATGCACTTCCTGGAGGCAGGGGGGCCTGGGGCCTGTTTCCTGCCTTTGATTCCTTGCTACCTCGTATGTTCCCCACATCTAAATCACTCGTGAAATCCCTCGATACTCTGTGTTTGAAATACTGTGTTGCATTAATGGTAATTTTGACTGAATTTATTTGAGGAAAGACTTCCTGATAAAGGCTCACTTGATGTTTGACCAAATCAATTATTTATAAATCACATGAGCCTATATAGGGCAGTAAACATCTCACAGGTAAGAAAACAATTTCAGTAGAAGGTACAGCCCAAATTAATAAAATCTGTTGGTTTAACTACCTCTTTTACCCAGTCTATTTGAAAACATGAAATTAACTAATTTCTTCTTATAAGAACAAGACAATTATTTATGCAATTAATTGATTTAAAGGCCAGTTGTGCTCCTTCTACAGTGGTTTCTTCCCTCCACAAAGTTAGATGACGGTGCAGAGACATTTTGATGTGACTATATGTTTGTATGGTGCTTACTAATAAGTTTTATTAGTCAGTGAGAGTAAAGCAAATGTAAAAGTCTATCCTAGCATTCCTTTGTGGGAATTTACTTAGTACATGAGTGGTTCATTGGTTTGAAGGGTGTGGTTAATGATTAAAAGCTCCTATCCTTCTTTTATTGTCATGAATTATAATCTTGGGCAAATTTTTATCACTTAAGCATAACTTTCCCATCTCTGATGTTAGAAACACTGAAATATTTGTTATCCAGTTATCTTAATGCTGTGGTACAGAGCTCACATGGTTGTAAACACTTTTATAAGTGGAAAAGTCCACAAGGAGCATAAATAAGAAGGTCCAGCGTTTAGGTCCTTTTGAAATTATGTCAAAGGTAGATTATGTCAAAGGTAGATGCTTTGTGAATCTGGTCGAGTAGTATTAATAATTAACTTTACAGCAAAGTTAACATCTGTGCAATTTATTATTTATCAGAGATCAAGTATGATAAGTGTATGATTTTGTGTAAACTGACTAGTACGTTTCTTTTTTCCTTCTTCCCACCACTTTATCTGCTGTGTTGCTGCTGTTTTGCCTATAGACAGAGACTCCATCAAGGTAAGACTCAAAATTCACAAAGAAATGCTTTAAAAAGGCTCTAAATTATTTGAATAAATCTAATAATGGATTCTTTGAGATTTAGAGAATGATTTGGTGGACTTTACCAAATAGTAGTTAATTGAATTTTTGGATTACTTTCAGGTGTTGTAGTGGAGATTTTTGAAAATAAGGTCCCATTTCTCTGTCAGAATCAGATCTGTAGAATATAAGATCTGGTTTGCATAAATAGGTTTATAAGGAAATACATTATAGTCTCATATTTTGGGAAACAGTTTTATCCTACAAAACTATCAAAATGTTTAAGAATAGTTTTCTTCATAACAAATATATATGTATATGTGTGTGTTTATATTTTTTAAATTAACGTCTTGGTTTCCAGCATAGCAAGTTAATTCTCTTTAAGTTTTACATCTGCCTTATCTGCCTTCTGTATCTCTTTGTGGACAAGTTGTAGTGAAAGAGGAAAAGTATTTAGGGCCTAATTTTGGATGTGCTTGTATAACACCAGAATGGGATGTGCTAAGGATATCTGAATGTATTTAGTAAGCAAACAAGAAAAAACAGGCTGCCATGTCAGGAAATGAGTAAGGTATGAAAATAGCTTTGATCACTTTTGAGCCAGGCGCAATGTAAACTGCCATTGTATTATGCATAATTGTATTATTACATATGCCATTGTGTTACTTATTGATTGGAAGAAAAGGACAGTTCTCAAGCATTGGCTAAAGTACAGATGTTGTCAGTTCCTTTTGTATTTCACAACAGTTGAATGTTTTGGAGTGTAGGGAGTTAACATCTCTTGCAATTTTTAACAAAGCTTGTGCGTATGAAGACTAAAATCTTCTAAAACCATTTGCATGATCACTTTGACTGCCCCTTTACTCCTTGTCCTGTAAAAGGGAATTGGGGTGTTTTTTTTTTTTGCCAGAGCTCTTAAATAATGGAAAATAAAAATTGAGTGTATCTATTTTACCCTTCAAGAGTCTTTATAATTTGAAAGGGCATCTGCAGTCCTATATAAATGTCAACATTTGCAATTGGAATTGCACACATTGAATTATCTAATTATGCATTTAGAGTTGTGTATTTTGTTGTATAATACGAATATCAATACCTAGATTAAAAAGCATTCTTAATCAGAGTGTGGTAGGTGTTTCTACATGTGTACTTAGGAAGTAGTAAGTAAATGCTATGTCCAGGATTAACTGATAGCAGCCCTTGAAAAACCTGTCTAGTTATTCTGAGGTCATAATATAAACATTTCCTGCCTTCTTAATGATAAATACATACCTTTAGGCAGGCCAGTAAACTAAACAAAAGGTTTTTCCCATGTCTCACTCCCAGAAGACTGTGAAAATACTTCTACTCCAGTGCGCACTTTTGTGTCAGTTATGTTTTATATTCCCTCATGCAAGAGTAGGGCGTATTTTTATATAATCTGTAATCATTCAGAATGAGCCTGAAAGTGAGTGTCTATATAGCTAAAAGCCAGGGGGGAAACAAAAAGAAATTACAGGCGAATGATTTTACCTTGATTTATTATGGAATGCTAGCTATAAATAGTTGTTTTCATTGGGTACCATTCTCTAATTTGAAGTTGTATTGTGTCAGGTCTGGGGCTGTCCTATAGCTTTGCAAGGTGAAATAGTTCACTAATTTTCTTAAATGTGTTCTGTGATGCTCAGAGAAGCAGTTAGTTGCTCGTTGCATCGATCCTCCTTGTCCTCCCGTAAGTGGTTCCTGGTTAAGAAGGGCTTTTTATGATTGTCTGCTGTGTGACTCTCGATGGTTTTTTTATCAGCCAGAGCGTGCCAGTTAGTTGCCTGCAGCTGGAGTCGGGCTTGTATGAAATAATTTATTCATGCAGGATAATGCTCCTTAACATTTAACAGGTAATGAACGTGACATAAATTTCCTTCTTGCTTTTAATTTTTCCCTTTCCTCTTCTAATGTGCAAACAGGCAGCTCTGGTACTCTAAATAATAAGTAATTTTTGGCCATCTGTCAAAAGGAAATTTCAATACAAATTTAAATTAATGGTGCCTGAAATTTTTTATAGCTCCTCTAAAAGCCTCTAATGTGCAGAAAATTTTGAATCTGCTGCTAGTAATTAGTGTTGCATGTAATGAGGATGTGGGTGATGTTATACAGCCCCAGTGTAACGTTTTGATATGGTAGCAAAATTTTGATTTATACAAGGTTGTGGATGGGTTTAATTGTGAGAGATACTTTAAAATGTTTCCTTGGCATTACAGATTATTAAACATGGGAGATTGCAGAATAGTTTATAAAATGTAAATCTAAATTTACTCTAAGGATTCAGGAAATTAAGGTGCTTTACCTTTAGATGCCAAGTAAAATGAAAGAAATTCACTTGTTAAAGTGTTGGGTGTTTTTCCTTCTTTTCCTTTTGCTTGGAAGTTCTTTGGCCATTAAATCACATGCTATTGGCTTTATTGATCTTGTTTTCTATAGCTTCAGTAGCCAAATTCATTTCTAAGCCTGTTGTTTGCAGACCTGTATGTGAAGTTTTTCAACAAGGATGGAGATTGTAAATATAGATCTAAAGGAGAAATCACTGTAGGAGCCCAAGAATCAGTTTCCTTGGTCATGAGAAACTAAAACAGTGTGTTTCATAGGGCTCTCAAAGTAAGAGGCTGTGGTACCTGCAGTCTTCCTTCTTGCCACTTGGCCGTCCAATGACTGTGTGTCAAACAGTAAGCCCCGTATTTGAGGCCTGAATACAGCAAGAAACACAGACCATGATGTACACTCACTCTACTCTCAATGCTAGGTTGGCTCTTCACAAGGCCTCCAAACTGGGCTCTCCTCCTGTTTCCTAGGTGGGGGCTTTCTCACCGTCTTCTGGAGTCTTTAGAAAACTGTTTCTCTCATCTCTAGGAAAGGTATAAGTAAAAGTGAGGAAATGTTTTCTGGGGTGATGGAATCTTCCACTGCCTATCTATCCCATTGAGGCCTGTGGAGGAAAAGTGGTTGACTCTGAAGTGGTGGCAGAGAGGACATTCCCACACGCTGCCAGGACCTTCCTGGTTGCTGGGGGTACCAATTCATAAAGAGGAGTCAGCTGCTCCGAGTCATTAGGTTCCACACATCACTCTCAAGTTTTCAACCGAGTGACGGAAATGAGGGTAATGATTAAAAGCTGTGAAGATCAAATTGCTTAAAACTTGGTAGGAATCTGAGGTTGAGGGATTAATCTTATTAACCCCTCCCCAAGTCTACATAATCCCAATGCTATGTAGCAAAAAATAGGCATCAAGATCATGCCCAGCTTAAATATAAATAGAAAGATTCACTATCCCCTAATACTGATTAGCTCCATGGCCTCTCCCAAGTTGCTGTTATTGTGCATTCTTTATTACTTCATAGGTCCTTTTTATGTATCTACCTGGTCCTCCTGTATTTTATCTTGAGTGCGATAACCTTCTCAAGTCTGGGAGGGCTTTGTCATTTTTTATCTGTAAAGTAGAGCAGAAGTACAAACATTTTTTTTCCCTCTAAAATAGTGGTGTTTTTATTTTATTATTTCATTAGAATGCCTTCCCCAAAGTGTACTGTATGCATCATCAAAGTGTATGATCATTTTTAGTGACTTGTGCATTGACAAATTGATCTCTAAAAGCTCTCTTCCAATTTAAAATGCCAAATGCAGTGTTTGAGTATGTTTCCACACAGTCTGCCAGTGCTGAAGTTTATATTTTTGTAGTTTTTGCTGGTATGATGAGTATAGATGGTATATTTGATTTCTTAAAATTTATATGTAGTTATTTTTTAAGTTATGCTTTTCTATGGGTGTATATACGATGTTTTTTAATCCTGTGTGAATTCTGTTTCTGTTTAAAGATTTTTATAATGAGCCCATCATTAGTTGTGTTTAAGGCAATCCCTTGTGTTCTGCCTTACCTATATTTTGGTGTTTATTCTGCATAGATAACTAAAACATTGTGCATTGCTTTTCTCTTTTCTCTCCCAGTTATTCTCTGTTGGCGGTAGAAGTTTATTGGTGGAAAATTAGAATAAGGTTGTTTTTATGTTCAAATTGAAGTCTGTGATTCAGGCCAAGAAAGCACTTTGCCTCATTAGTTGGGTGGAACAGGTGAAAGTGGGTTTTTAGCCCGAATTAACAGAATGATTACTTCTATTTGCTACTTCACTTTGCATGTTGAGACTTAATGGTCAAGGTTCTTTTTCTGGGATCTTGTTAACCTGTGTGACTTGCCCCCATGCTTACACCTGTTTTTACTATCTCAGAGGAACACAGTCTGAAAGAAGAGTGCTTTTGAAATGTTTAACCCTTTCAAATGCCCTATGTGGGAGAATAGCAGAAAAGAAACCACTTTAGGAGGAAAGGAGCCAGGTGGAGAGAGGATAATCACATGGCCCAGGCAGTTTAACAGTCCTACGGTACATCCCTTTGAGATAGGAACTTTACCCTTTGAGAAACCTTCGTGGTATAAATTTGCATTACTTTAGACTTTAGAAGGATACATTGTGAAAAGACAAAGGCATACGTACATCCCTTTGAGATAGGAACTTTACCCTTTGAGAAACCTTGGTGGTATAAATTTGCATTACTTTAGACTTTAGAAGGATACATTGTGAAAAGACAAAGGCATAAAATAATAAAAGCTAGATTAAAAAGGGAGGAATAGGTGAAATCAATAGAACACTAAAAAGAATGTCTAAGCAAAAAAACAAAACAGTAGCAGATCTCTGTTGTTATCTGCTGTTTTCCCCTCAGTCATTAAAATCTGAGAAAAAGAGCTGCGTAGTTAAGAGTTGTGACTTGAACAGCCCAGGGAAAAAAAGATGAGTCTGTGGGGTCCACTCAGCTCCGCTGATCTGAGCCCACCCCTCACTGCATGCTTATCTCCCAGTTTAGATTTCACCTCTGAAGGTAGGTCTTGTTATGTCATACCTGAGGAAAGGGTTAGAGGTGTGAAGGCCCTGGTCAAAGGTCACATGGCCAGTGCCATCCTCAGGGGGAAGCTCTTCTGGTGACTCAGTCTTACTCTTTGTTATTAAGAATTTGAAACATACTACAAAGTACAAAGAATAGTACAAAGAACCCCCATTCACTCAACATCTACATACAAGAGCTATCAATATTTAGCCACATTTTTCTTCCTTTTTCTTTGCTGAATATTTTAAAGCAAATCCCAGATAGCACACATTTGTCTAAGTAATGGGCATTTTTTAAAGATAACCATAATTACTTAATAAAAATAATTCTTTGATATCTTCTAATATCCAGTCTATAATCAAGCTTCTTTGATGAATCCCAGATAGCACACATTTGTCTAAGTAATGGGCATTTTTTAAAGATAACCATAATTAATCACTTAATAAAAATAATTCTTTGATATCTTCTAATATCCAGTCTATAATCAAGCTTCTTTGATTATTTCAAATAATTGGTTTGCTTGAAGTGGAACCTGAATAGGATCCATTCCATTTTGTTGTGATATCTCTTAGATGTTTTCTAATCTAAAAGAGTCTTTCTCAGTTTAAAAATTTTTTTCTAAGCCACTGCCTAGTTCTGCTATAATTCCCTTCTCAGACTAATCCTTGATTGTTCTCTTATACAGTTCCACAAAGAAGATTAAGGTTCTTGCCCTCAAGGAGCTGAAAATTTGGTGGGAGAGAGTTTGAGACATGGGGAATCGAAATAGATGTACTTATTTTAAAAATTATATTTAAAAGTATATTTTAAAAGGCCTTTTAAAAGCAGTACTTACATTTGAACAGTGAATTTGGGTTTCAGTCTATCCTAGTCTGTGTTTAAAGGTTAGAGAATACAACTAGAACTCTTATCTATTGATGGATGATCACCATTCATTTCTAAATATTTTACTCCCTTGGTTATTGGTAAAATTCACTTCACTGTTCATCATCAACTTGTACATGCAAACCCAGACCTCATTCTTTTATCCCATCATAAGAAAAGGGCTTTTCCTGGTGTGATTCCACATGCAGTATTCTTGACATCACAAGAAAGCACACTGAAACATCTAGAATATGAGCCATTCTGCAGGAAGGCTGTCCCAGGTTCTTCAGCAATCCTCTCTCTACCACTAGGTAAGCCGTGTATCGGGGGCAATCGCCGTGGATCTCAAGGCTGTACTCTAGGCATTCTATCAAGCATTTGGTATGAAGGTGTTTTCTTACGTGTTATTCAGCCCTGCCCTAGAAATGAATTTTAAAGTAAAAATATTATACTGTAGAGTATGTTTCAGCAATAAAATTGGCCATACCATTAGCCAAATATACACAGTGTAGTTGTATTTCATTTGGAGGGTTGGGTGGCAGGGAGATAGTTAAATGTCTAAAGGATGACTTACAAGCATTTAGTGTTGTAATTTTCAATTTCCCAAAATAAGATGGTAGTTTGAAATTAAATGTTTCTGCATTACTGTTGTTTTTGAATTCTTTGTAAAGGTATTTGTTTCCACCAGGTATTTTACTATTTAGAGTTACCTTATCAAAGAACAATCAGTAACTTTTATTCTGTAGATTTATGATGCAATAATTTGTTCAGTATTAATTGATACCTGCCTCTAGGCATGTAAACTGTGTGAAACATAACAGGTGCCATAATTCCGGAAAACGTTTTATAATTGTTTGAGGAGTAGATGAATATAAATATCTGTAGGGCCTAGCTGGTCCTCAGGTGGTCAGCAGAAAGGCAGTAATGAGTGACGGGGACACGCTTGTTTTGCCGTACCCTCCTCCACTGATTGCTGAAGCAGAACAAATGTTAATTAACAGGGCGGGCTGCTGGTCACCTCAGCCTTCTCAGGCTGATTTTGGCAAAAGTGGTTTAATTCTTTCTCCCTCATAAGCCAGCCTTCTTACTAGACATTTTCATCCTGATGTTTAATATCTCTAATTTTCTTAGAGTTCATTTCACCTCTTGCAAAAAATATTACGTCAATTTTTTTGCATTTAACATTTAAAAAAATTTTAAAGAGGCCCAAGATTTATTTGTGTTGTAACTGGCACTTGAATTTCAAAAGCATTGGTTTCTCAGAATGTAGGTAATTCTTCCAATAGAATTCTTCCAAAGAATTGTTTACCATGTTTTTTTGAATTCTTATGGAACACGAACCTACTTTGGAAAAAATCATAAAAATCACCCATGGGGAAGTTTAATACTCTTACTCCTCACTTTCTTGAGTTATTTCTGCGACACTTACCTCTATCCAACTTATGTTATTTTGTTCTGTGGTGGTCTGAAATAACTCTTGGTTCGAAGACTCTAAACTTGGGGGCCACCACTAACAAGGGTTGTAATCTTGGACTTGAAGAGTCCTATCTAATTATTACCATCACACCTGCACTGTGACAGGATTGGACAGAGTTCCAGTTTTGTGAAAGAGTTAACAATGGAAAGGAGGTTTGCTCAGGGTTGAGTAGTACTTTCTGAGAGTTTTTGATTCTTTTAAATAAGCTTACTGTTAAATAATAAAATCATTTCAAGACTAAATGCTGCTTAGATTTGGCAAATCAAAACTTTAAATGTTAGAGTTGGTGCTTAGTTTTTTTCTTTGAATCTAAATATTGAACAAAATATGTCACATTACTTTAACTTTGTCCGATTGTTCATTGTTCGGAACCAGTCCAGTTATTTCTGTATGTGATATATTATACTGCTTTAAAAGACATTTTAGGCTGCAAGCAGTAGTATTGTAACTTAAGGAATTTCTGTTTGTTTATAACTGCTGCAATTGCTGGCTGAAGTACCCTCTTCCCCTGCCCCTGGGTTCGGTGTTGCTTCTGGTTTTGCTTCACTAGATGGAAACAGGAGAAATCAACATGCTGGTACACCGAATCCGCTCACAGATGGCCTCCCCTTCCTCTCTCAGGCTGTTGATTTGCCGTCCCCTCTGCATCCACAAAATGCTCATGGCCAGCTTACACTTTCTTTCCCCTCATACCCTCCCCTTGTGCTGACTTGCCAGCAGTGAGATGAAAGTTAAAATGTCTGAAGCATTCTTGTAAGTGGACTTTCTAAGATACAGTGATAAGGGTGAGTATGAGGAATTCTTTATCATGGAAATGGACTCATTTTTTAATCATATCATTTCTTGAAGGATTCCTGAATCTTCTTTTTTAAATTGGTACTTTTTGGGTTGCTGACTGTTCACATTTGAGGGGGAAAGGTGTGGGCTGCGGCAGAGGAGATAAACATGTTGGTGATGCCACCCAATGAGAGAAGCCACAGGCGGTGTAATAACACCTCATTTTTTTTAATTCTTGCTCATGGTCATTTTAATTACTCTGGAAAATTTTCAGAATTCTATTCATTTATCTTTTTTAAAACTTCTGGTTTTTTGAGTGACATTTGGCCTTTGGAACAACAAAATAAAATTGGAAATGCTAATGTTTTGAGCCAAGGAAAGAAGGAAAATAAAAATGTCACCATGGTAACAAAGCTGCTTTCTAGATGGTTTCCTAAGATATGCCTGAACTAGAAGCAGATGTCTGATTTGAGAATCTTGCCTTCTTCAATGTAAACAAATAACTTCTGGGCAGGTGTTGGAAATAATATGGAAATCCTATTAAGGGGCCCCCGGTTCCTGTCAGTCAGGAAGCCCACACCACAAAAGGGCTGGTTGTTGCATAAAGGCGCAGAGTAAATTCTCATTAGGCTTGAGCTTTTCCCAGGAAATGATTGTCTTGGTGTGTTCTTTCTCCTGTGAATCTGAATGTAAGCTGTTGCTTCTATTGATCTATTCTCTGGCTTTATTTTTCCTCTCTTCATTCCAGGTCCTCCCTCCTCCCCACCAGCCTGTATTCTCCCCCTTATCCACCCCTTCCCTTTAGATTAACACTTGATCTGTGCTACTGCTCTGAGGTTTGTGACATTTGTGATTTTAACCTCCCAACCTGGGTGAGGGTCGGGGTGGGGGAGGGGGAGGAGGGGAGGTTAGTTTTGCTCCCTGGCCCTATTTTATGAAGCGAGCCAGTGGCTGTCATGAAGGCCGTTCTGTGTACATGTACTTGAAGTTATATTTTTATGAAATAAGCAGGAACTAATTAGCATGAAGAGACAGATTTTAGGAGCTTTTAAAAACATACATAGTTGTCTGGTAAGCCTCTAAGGCTCGTGCTGTCCAGTGTGGTAGTCATTAGCCACATGAGGCTATTTAAAGTTAAGTTAGTTAAAATTTAGAAACCCAGTTTCTCAGTTGGACTAGCCACATAATAAGTGTGCTCAGCAGCCACATGTGGCCATAGAAACTACCATAACAACAAAGATACAGAACATTCCCACTGTAGCACAAAGTTCTTTAAAAAAAAAAAAAAGAATGAGTATAATGAGTTTAACTGGGAATAGAACATTGCAGCGGGAATGTGAGTGCTATAGTAAACTGTGTCCATCGCTCAAAGTTCTGTTGGACAGTGCTGCTCTTCAGAGAGACTCTGGCCTGATGAGCCTGGCTGGTTCTGCTGTTCTATCTGGTTAAAATTGACTCCTGATAGTCAAAAGCAAGGTTCTTCTCCATGCATAGAAAACAAGGAGCATGTATTATACTGCCCAGGGGTGGTTTGTATGGTAGGCTGCACAAATATAGTGATCTTTAACTTGTTGTAGGTTTTTTTCTTTTTTTCTTCTCATGGAACTGGTTGAGTAGTTTAACATGGGTCTTCCCAAAATACACCCCTAGGAGATGCATTTTACTGTTTCCAGATAGAAAGTTGTAACAGTTTGGTGGGGGGAGGGGATTTTAAGGCTATATAAGGGTGCTCTTTATAATACGCAGAAGGTTAAATGTGGATAAACATAAAACAAGGCTTCAGAAAAGCCACACTATTGTTATGCAGCATTTCTTGGACTATAGTCCCTGAGACGCACTTCATAAAGCCAATAAAGCTCACACTGGTGGTCTCCTGTTGCCCTAGCAACGGACCATGGGGCACAGTGTATGTGAAATGCATGAACATCTGTGAATTAATCTTTTTTTAGTTTGTTCTCTTCTTGGCACTGATTGGGCCACTCGGGTTTGTGCCTGTGACTGTGTGGAGGGGTAATCTGGAACTGTCCCCAGGGCCCTGCCCTAAAGTGGATGGTGGAATGGAAAGTGAGGGGAGATTTATCCCAGGAGTGTGTTCAGTAGTGGAGGGATTTAGCCTGACAGCACTCTCGGTGGGATGTCATTAGCTTACTTTCTGGTGCATGGGGAAATGAATAAAAAATTTTCTAGTAAAGCTGGGCATTATTGGGTTTATTGGGCTGCCTGAGAAAGTAATCTGCAGAAAAAATTGAAATAATCACTTGTGTTTATACCACAGTTATCAGGACTTGAAAGCTCTCTGAATTATTCCACATCTATGCCCCAGGCCCAGCCCACGTCCCAGGGATTATAACCAGACCATATTGGACTATTACTGGTCTAAATGAGACTCCCAAATTGAATGCTTAGGCTGGAGTCTGTTTTGATAATAAATCTGGTAGTAACCTAGTTTGACCTTATTTAGGAAAACTTTAAGCTGGTGACATTTTTGCCATTGAAAACTAAGCTGGTGACATTTTTGCCATTGGGAGGATAGAGCAAACTATGACTAAATATATAAGCAGGCAGGAATAATCCTTTTGTTGGTTAGTTACTCCCTCACCCCTAACAGGATTGACTTCTTCAGTTCTTCCCCTTCTCTCCTGCCTTCCCCCATTTTCAAACTGCCACCCTCTCTCTAGACATCAGCACGACTACAGACTTCGTGTTCAGTTCCTCCTGTCAATACCGGATGCTCACTTATAAACTGTCTTGCTTACTCTTGTCATTTTCAATTCCCTTTTCTTCCTTTTTTTCCTCCTTCGGCCCTTCTGTTTCTCTCCCTTTTTTCTTACTTATGGGTCAACCCTCTTTCCTTCCTGGGGAGGAAGGAAAGAAGAATGTTACATATGAAATGTTTCACAATGGATGTAGTATAATATTTAGGGTGAAAAATTTCTTTAATAAATGTGTTAAGGCATAAGTCTGTGCTTCATGGTGGTCCATTTCACATTCTTGATTGTCATTAATATTGAAGGGCATTTAAGTAGAGAGAACTATTTGTCGATTCATACGTCTTCCTTTGGATATTAAAAAGGCACAGCTACTCATATACCTCTGTATCTGAGAGATTGTCCTGATTATGTTATATAACTAACCAAAAAGTATTTTAATGATTCCTGGTTTTGAAACCTGTTGGTGTTGATGGATGAACTTGAAAATTGAGCAATGCAGTCTAAATAAAATATTTAAAATTAGTCAGTAGGTATTGATTTGGCATCTGGAAGGCAAACAGGCCTGCACTGCGTCATTGGGGGTGCATAGTAAAGATTAGATAGAATCCATTCCCTCAAGTCATTTTCCTACTCAAGTAGGGAACTGAGATATCCTGCCTTCTGAGTAGAATAAGATATATTAGTGGATCGTTTCTCTTCATTTCTCTGGGCTTCTGGTGAATCCTGAATTCTTTAAAGAAGGATATAAAACTAGTTTGTGATGATTGGAGGACTAGCTTTGAAGGCAGTCTTCCCAGGAATCTGCCAGGACTGATGTGCAAATACATGCAAACATGGAACCTTTAGCAAACACTGACTTTTAGACTCCCAATCTTGATGTGTGCCTTTTGCTTGAATTCAGGAAGTGTTTTATAGGACTCAGCAAAACAATTGGACTGTAGAGCTAAAAAAATTACCATCTGACTTGTTGGTATTTGAACACCCTCACTTGCTTTTCAGATGGTTTCTCCAATTTAAGAAAAAAGATAGTTTTTGTTGCTGCTCTCCTTCATATCAGATGTTATAGGTATTTTCTTCTTCCAAGAATCTTTTTTAAAGTTACCAACTTTCTAGTTGTTACTTGAAACCAGCATCAGAAATAGAATAGTTACAGGGATCATTACATATCTTTAGAAGGAGGTAGAATTCTCAAGTTGTGTTTTTATATCCTGGACTGGTATTTGATTTTTTGAAAGCATAATATTTTCTGCTAAGAACTAAAAATTCTTAGACCTTTGTGGTAAAAAGTAAAAATTCCACAGTAATAAGTGGCAGTAAGTTGACTATAGTGATACGAGGAAATGAGTTTGAATTAGTATGAATCTCTGCTATTTTCTGCATCTGTGCTTGACAATGTATGTTAAAAGCAGTAATTTTGTTATCTGGTCGTTTGAAGGCCGGAAAAAAGAAAGAACACAAAATAATCTAGAAGGGAAAGGTCTCTAGGATTCATACATTTATTCTCTACTGTATCTCTATGTACTAGCCTGGCAAATAGCAATAATTCTTGAATTTTATTTATAACTTTTTAACTTACCGTGTTTTAAAAGTAGTATAGAAATAAAATCAGTTTAATTACTGTTGTGGATATGTGGATCTATAAAAGCAAAAGTGTTTAAGGGAAAAAATTCTTACATGGTTTTCTTATACACACGATTTTACAGTGGCATGTTAGATGATAGAAGTGGTTTGAACATTTTAAGATGGGACTACCTAACATTGTGTCTGATACCTTTCTGTTGGGCCTACTTCTAACATTTTCAGGGTCAGGGAAAGAGTCCAAATGAGGAGGCCCTTATACCATATGCCTCAGTATTTAAAAGATACAAATTCAATTCATAAATACACTGTCATGATGACCTGAAAGACCAGGTTTGAATTAAAAATTCTCGGGTCCTTTGGAGTTCATTGCTGGAACTGTGTGGGCCCTTGCATGTTTTCTTGTAGATACCTAAGTTCTCACTTCAGAGCTTCATTGCACTTCAACAACTGCTCTCAGGTCTAGGTGCACTCAAACCAGCAGTGTTGGTCTTCTCCTGGGTGGCCCTGGGAGGAGGACTGGCTAGGCCCCGCAGTTGCGCCTGGGGCCTTTAGGCATGGAATTTCAGGGTCCTGGGTATCCAGCTCATGGGGTAAAGGGGGAGGGCAAAGGCCATGTGGGCATGTCCCCTTGGTTCCAGGAGGGGCTCAACCGGCTGAGGGCCCAGGCCCAAGTCAGGGGCCCCTCTTGTCAGGCTGCTTGGTTTGTGGTATTATTTCATAAGCCATACATTTAAGAGGAAAGAGCGAAATGGGAACTTGGAACTGTTACATCTCAAAATAATTCTTTGTTAAATAAATGTCAACGTGTTAAATGTCAACAGGGAATTCTAAAATATAATAAAAATATATGTAATATAAAAGACCATCTTTAGGAACAGGTACTTTCAGATGGTACATATCTGTGGGGTACAGAGTTGAATATCAATACCTGTATACAATATGTGATGCTCAAATCAGCATAATTAGTATATTCAACATTATATAGTATAATCGAATAGGTGCTTTTAAACTGTGCTTTGCAGCTTGTTTACAAATGTCAACTATGCTTTTCAAATACTCCATTAAAAATCCTAAATCCTGGCTATTAGAAGAGCTTGTGAAAGGGAGGGGGAAACTTTCAAGTTGAGCAAGACATTGGAGCTCTGCAGGCATGGCTTTCCATTCGGCCTCCTCTCCAGGACGGGCCACAGTAAAGCCTGGGTGCTGGTGAAAGTGCCAGACCAGGGGTTAGACCTAAAGGATTAGTGATGGAGACTCAGGTTTCTTAGACTAGAGATTATCACTGGGAACTGACTCGGGTCATGATTTCTGTTTTCATCTGCCTTTGTTCCTTTTATGCGCTTCCACAGTTGGACAGCTGGGAGTGCCACAGAAATATTTGAAGAGCCCTGTTTAGTAGTTTATGGTGGAAAATTGTTGAATAATTCACATAACAAATGATTAGACAAGCACTTGTCCATCTGACTGAATTATCCGACATGTTTGCGGAAGCAACAAAGGAGAAGAACAGCGTTTCCTCCTCCAGAGGGTATACAGTGGTGGTATTGACCCATCTAGTTATTGGGTTTCAGCCTTTTGTTGACATTGTTGTAAAAGAAAGCAGCCCAGACGAGCTCTGAGCAGCTGGGCTGGATAATTGTGAAGGATTCATGCTTGTTGCTGTTACTCCCAGTGTTTGCAGTGGGTTGTTTGCTTTGACTTTTGTTGAACTGTTGACAAAAGCATTAGATACAAATGGGAACAAATAAAGTGGTGAGATGCCAGGAGGGCTTGGCGGGAGTAGCGGTTTTCATTCTGACTTAAATGGGGGATGTCGGAACTTAACTAGATGGGAAGTGGAAGGTGTATTGTGTGTGTGTGTGTGTGTGTGATGGTTTTCGTTTCATATAGCAAACTGGAAAATGGTTTTCTGCTTATGTACGTAGGCTCACAGAGGTGAGAGAATCAAGGAGGACACTGTGTCTTATGACCCCCATAAACTTAACATAGCCGTCAGGTGTGTTGCTGGCCAGGAATGTTACAACAGAAATAGTTTCTGGACTCCCCCTCCTCAACTTAAAAAAATATATGTATTAATAATGGAAGTATTTTGGACTGGGATGACAGGCATGACATTGAGGTAGAGAGGATTAAGAAGAAGAGTATATGCAAAAATAGTATAGCTAGCAAAATGGAAGTCATTTACTGGAACGCTTTTAATTTGGTTTAAACAAAATACTCTTTTGTATATTCATTCAAATGGGGAGTAGCTCAGCTGTTGTGAAGCCAGAAAATTAATGGTATTTTTAGTGAAATAGCAAAGGCATGTCAACAACATAGCTGCAGATGATAATGCTGGCAGTTTATTCATGAGGAATTATCAGTGCAGGTTACTGGACAACATAGTGTGACTGAAAATGATTGAGTGTCGGAGAAGCTGCTGTCCTTCTGCTCGATGATTTCAATTCACATTTAGTCCTCTCAGGCTTCATTTGTGCATGTATTTTCCCTATCACAAACCAAAACGTAAAGTCTTATTGGCTGAGGATTGAATGCATATTTCTTCCTTTAAAATGTCTCCAAGTGAAAGTTCCCTTTGAGTATTGACTCAGAAGCTGAGGAGTTCTTTTCAGTGCACAGATGGTCAGTGGAAGTGGGCAGGTTTTGGAGAAAGGTCTCTCTGAAGAATTCATCTCAATAGGTCTGTGGCCACTGTCTAAAAGCCAGCAAAAGGGATAGATAGGAACTGTCACAGAATTTTCCTTCCCTGGCAAGTAAAGGATTTGGAATAAGTACTGAGATTAGAAAAATGTTTTAAAACATGGGCAAGGATAGACAGAAACTGTATTTAGGTTGTTAAAATGCCCTCTGGGACAGTGGATTTCAGTGATAGGATAATTGAAGAGTTTACTAAAAATACATTTCAAAGGTCAGAAAAGTTAAGCCACTTCTTTGTATTTGGCCTCCAATTTTGGTCTGAAGCATTCTGGGCACCGTCACTAAGACCTCTTTTGTTGGCAGGACTTCGCCAGTGTCAGATCAAGGAGGAGGCTGGGGCTTCCACTTCAGTCTCTGCTCTCTGACCTCATACATTGGATTCCCCTCCCCCACTACTGAAAAAAGACTGGATTGTACCTTTGTGAAAGTGTTCTTTGGTTCTAGTAATTCATGTGACCAAACTTGAGGAATTGTAGTACGAAAGAATAGGAATCTACTGCATTTATGTTAAATATGGGAACGGTAGATTGTTTTAATCTCTATAGCGTCTGTACATCAGTAACCAGTTGGGAGATTGGGACTTGGAAATGGGAGCGTGAATTACATGGCTGTGCTCTGAAATTTACTAAAAAGTAATACAAAATGAATGCTTCAGTTTCAAGGTGACATTTTGCTTGTTTTATCAAGTGTAGGGCTCTAGATGTAAATTCATAAGGAAGAAACCACTGAAAGGACTGGTATTGAGTGGGTACACATAGATCTATGTGATCAAGCAGCTGATATTTCTTCCAGGGTTAGTGCTCAAGGGAGGAGGTGGGAAAATTATGCAAGTTAGAAAACTTGAAAAGACAATAAGGCAAAAAGTTCATCATCATGGACAAGCTAGAAGAAAAGAGAGAGACTGAGACTCTACCGACTTGACTCAGCATGACTCCACTGGGCAAAAAAAACAATAAAAGGCTCGCAAGTGAAAGGAATGAGTTCAAGAGAAATGTACTTAGGCCAAGACAAATAGATTGGTACACTGCACCCTCGGGCAGTGACCAGGGCTACAAGGGTAAGCATGTTTTGGAAGAGACCTGTTTTACACACAGATCTGCCTTGGTCTTCACAGCTCCTCTTTTCCTTCTACTCAAGCAGGTGTTATGTTTGCTGTGCTCTTAAATCTGAAATAACACCCTTGTGAAGGGTGACTCAAGGAGGCTCTTTGCACACTGTCAGAACCTCATTTCTTAAGGTTGGGAAGCTGCTATGTGTTTGGGAACTGTCTACTCTGTGCGTGTGACCTGCTGGGAAGTCTAGCCAGCCCATAGGCAGAAAGCAGTGCAGGGATACTAATTAGAGACTCAGGCTCTGGAGTCAAACGGCTTGGGTTCAGATCCTGCCTTTTGTTGTTTACCAACCTTGTGACTTTGCGCAAGCTCCTTTTCTGTATTCTATTTACTGTAACACGGGGGTGATAAAGGTGCCCAACACTTAGTAGTTGCTTTTATTACTTTGTTTATATTATGGGTAATTTGAAACTTGTTTCTGTTTACTCTTTTGGGGGTTGATATTTAAATGAACTTGTATTCAATAAGCAGATACCAGACTGACTGCAGAAAGAAGCAAACTAGAAATGTGCCAGGCTGTGGGGGAAATTATTCTGGGATTAAAATTTTGCTGCAAAAAAATCTACAAAATGGATCTTGTATGTGCAGATGGTTGAGAATTAACTTTAGCTGATCTGAGCACATATTTAATTCCAAAGGGGATTTTGTGTTTTGGGATAGTTCAGCCTTAACTGAGAACATGATTTTTATGTATTTTATAACAAAACCACTTGCCACTCATAATAGATGAAATCAGAGATCAAACAGAGAGAACTTGTGGGTTCCTGTCTGTCTAAATCCTGGTTTTAAAAGACATTCACCTGCTGTGCCAGTACTGTGTGCTTCTGCTGGTAGCAGAAGCTGATAACTACCCTTATAAGCGCTGCATGAGTGGCCTGAGGACTATGGTCTCTTGGTTTACCTTGTGTTTTGCAGAGAGCTTCTTTTATTTTCATGTCAGATTTTCTGTAAAATGGACTTCTCCCTCCAGTGTTGTAAACCGTAGCAATTCTAATGTTCTTCTAATTGTGTGGGGAGAGGAGGGAGTATACCCAACAGATGCTTGTCGAGCAGGAGAGACTCTTGCTTTTCATTATTTTACTACTGATCCACCTAATCCCTCTCAGTAAGGTTGGATGTTTGGGGAAGGAACACACATCTCCGCACTATAATAATGATTTATTTGCAGCTTCTTTTCTTCAGGCTGAGTTAGCATACGAACCTCACGAGGCAGTGAGAGCCAGTCTTGGTATGGGCTTTGGCAAAGGTGTGTCTGAAGGGGAAAGGGCATTTGCAACATTCAGAGTGCTGTGGAGGTAGCAGAACTGTGTTTGGCGGGGGAGGCCAAGGACTCTGCCCCTACTCCTCCTATTTGAGATATGAACACTTCTCATAGAGTGACCCCGGTTGCTTTGTTTTCAGTAGAGACTAGCCTCAGTTTCTCTATGAAAATGTCAGTTGAGAAGATTTTATATGGCCTACGCTTTTTAGGCCATTGAACCAGTACTTGCATTTTTTTTTTGCTTATTTTTTTTGGTGTGTGTCCTTTCAGTTATCAGTGCTCTGCTACATAGCTGTCTTCCAGAGCTACAAAATGAGGGAGCCCTTCCATCATGGAGAGAGGGTTCCCAGAATGAAAATTCAGATTGCTTAAAGTTATACCAATAGGGTTCTAGCAAATTCCATGGTGTGTGTCCTTTCAGTTATCAGTGCTCTGCTACATAGCTGTCTTCCAGAGCTACAAAATGAGAGAGCCCTTCCATCATGGAGAGAGCGTTCCCAGAATGAAAATTCAGATTGCTTAAAGTTATACCAATAGGGTTCTAGCAAATTCCATATTTTCTTAATAGGAGTAAACAGGGGGTCAGAGGTCTGGAAAAGAAGGTACATAGTGGGCATAGGGTGGTGTTGCCTTCATTGGAAAGAGTGTGACTCTTATAGGAGACTCTAGGACAACAGGCTGACGTGGCCGTGCTTCTCACGTGGGCCACGGCTGGTCTGGCAAAGGCTTAGGAGGTGTCTTTCAAGTGAATCTGTTTTCTAGAGAATTAGTTCATCTGGATGTGTTGAGCCATCTTCCTGGATGATACGTTTTTGTGAGACGAAGGACCTGGGAACTATCAGGCCATATTTGACGTAACCCATTCTTACCAACCACCAGGTTTTTTCTTTAAAATAATATTTCCTCTGAAGGCCCAGGAAGCCTTTGTGAGGTCAACTGTGCATGAGAGTTCTTGAATCTTTGTCTCCTTCTACTTTCTCACCCACCTGACATCCACTTTGGGGTGCTTAGCTCAGGTTTGGAGTTTGATTATGAGGGATTCACATTTCTCTAGTTATCAAAACTAAACACCAATTGTGTATCATGGTAGAGGTTTATTTTATTTAAAAAGATAAGGGAAAGAAATACACATTTTTCTAGCTCAGAAAACCCTATGAGGAAGGACTAGATTAAGTGGAAACTTTCTACAGCTACGGTTAGAGTTCTGTTAAAGACAAGTGAGGGGAGGTGGGGTGCAGGCAGCTCTCAGCCCAGGGACTCAATTAAAAATGCTTTTAAAATGTAATCCTAATCAATTTGGATAGTCTTAGAACATTGCAAGATGTGTGAAAACATGCTTTAAATGCCAGCAACCAATGAAAAGGGCACAGTTTCAGAAGCTCTGCTATAAATTATGTGCCTTTGGCTTTCAAGAACATGGAAGATACATCATTGAAATATTCAGAATAAATATCAGAGATTGTTGTACAGTCTTTTTATTCCACAAGGAATGAAATTTCTAAATGAGCTAGTTTTGTTTGTCCTAAGATCCTGAAATTTTTTTATGGATGTCACAGCATTTGTTTTGGGAGATGTACAAATCAAATCTGATTATAACAAATATCATTACAACAAAAACATCTCTATCACCAAACAATTTCTAGACCCTAACCAATCATCCACTTACTTATAACAATATTGAATGTAACTCAGTTCCATTAAGGCAAAATAATGTGAGTTTGTCTTGGAGGTTTTTCTTTCCTGATTTACTTACCTCTTGGAATCCATATAAGCAGATTGGCTGTAAGAGATTCGAAAAATGTTTGTTTACCTTTTGGATATACTGTATGATTCTAAAAGCATAGTTTACCTTTCACTTTATTTTCTGCATAGGTCCAATATATTGAAGTGTTTAGTTTTGTGGGAAGAATGAAATGCTGCTGTCTGATTCCCTACTTTGCATGTTTTAGTTTCTTTTATTTTACACCTAGAAAGTTTTTCACGTATTTAGTAGAATAACTTTCTCCTAAAAAAATATTAATGTAGTAGCATAATTTCCATTTTACTCATTGGCAGCCACCAAAACCACAGGCCACAGCTTGCTCAAATGTAGGAAACATGAAACAAAACACAGGCTCAAAATACAGAGTGAGTGGTCATTGCCACATGTTTGTGGTTTTTGTCCCAACCCCTGGTGGCAGTTGCTTCCAGTCATGCTTGTGCGTACCTTCCTCAGTGGGATGACTTTGTAGGGCAGTTCTGGTTAGTGGCTCCTACATTTGCCTGTCCCTGGGCTCATCACCCTGGGATCTTCTTCCTCTTAATTGCTTTTCCCTTCTCTGGTCCCTCATATTTCACATGCCTCAGGCTTCCCACCCATGTGGGAGACCCCTCCCAGATAGAAAAGAGGTGGCCTTTTCTCAATGTTTATAAAAAACACTAGAAGACTGGTTAGTATAGAGCAAAAAGCATGAGCTTTTTAGCCACTGCCGTGGGTTCTAGAGACAGCTGTGCTGCTTGCTAGTTTTATTGCTAGTTTTATGACCTTGGACAATAATAATAATAATAATAATAATAATAATAATAATAATAACCATAATAATCAGTACTGTGGGTATATGTACTCTGTGCTGGTCAGGTCCTTATAGCCATCATTCTGTTTTGTCATCAGAACAGCCTACTAAGATGGAGTTCGCTATTATTATTGCTAGTTTTATGACCTTGGACAATAATAATAATAATAATAATAATAATAATAATAATAACCATAATAATCCGTACTGTGGGTATATGTACTCTGTGCTGGTCAGGTCCTTATAGCCATCATTCTGTTTTGTCATCAGAACAGCTCACTAAGATGGAGTTCGCTATTATCCCCATGTTACTCATGAGGAAAAATGAGACACAGTGAGCCTAAGTAACTTGCGTTTGGTCACCCAGAATGTGAATGATGAGCTGCTTAGAATCCAGTTAGTCTCCAGAGCCCATCCCCATCATCTCTACTCTAGGTCAGTTAAAAACCTCATGTGGATGTACCTTATTTGGGGTAGGCAAAATGTAAGAATTAGAGACACGACAAGTCCTAGCATAGTGTCTGACACTTAGGAACCAGAATAGTTTCAGTGGAAACAAAAGCAGTGATTTATTTATGTGTTGTGCCCTTTGCTAGAAAGACCTTGGGGAGCAAAAGCAGTGAATAATCCCATTAATTAGACTATCTAAAACAAACATCAGTGGTAATTAACAGACCATCAAACACGGCAGTAGTATAAAATGAGCATAAAATAGAGATCCCTTACTGTCACTCTACCAGGGCAATCTAGCCTCAAGCATCTTGCATGATACCTATTATTGAGTGCATTTTCTTCTTTTTTTTTTTTAAAAATATAATTAGAAAGAGAAAAAAGCCAACCAGGGTTATAGTAGAAAGAACTCTAGACTGGGATTCAGGAGATCTGCCACCATCCTCTGACCTTGTTACCAGCCCTCTGTCCTCTCTGAGCCTCAGTTCTCGTCTGTAACTGAGGAAGTCAGACTGCATGACCACTCAGGTTCTTCTAAACCTAGAGTTCATCAAGTACTATTTGTACCTATGAAATATTTTGTTATTTAATATTTAAGAGCAGTGTTTTACTATACAAAAGTCCCAGTATATTAGTTCGAACTGAATGCTATTCTGTACATTCAGGTATTCTGAGTGAAATGTTGGAGCTGTCTCAGAAATGTAAACCAAATATTTGTTTGATATTTTAGTTTACGTAGTATATTTGAAGGTGCATTTCCCTTCCAATTCATGGTTTTAGCTATGAATAAACATGGTATAGTGGAAAGTATATTGGTATAACATCCATAAGGATAGATCTGAGTTCAAATCACAGTCTTTCATAGACTAGAGGTAGACGACTTAGCAGGTTACTCAATTTTTCCCAAGGTCCTTTTTAATAATAATAAATAACAACATCTGTCTCAGTGGGTTATTACAAGATTAAGTGAGACTTTGCGTAAAGTACCTGTCAAAGTGCCTGGCATTATAGTCAGTTCTCAGTGATTATATTCAAAATAGTATTCTGGCTAATTTAAGACACAAATTGCGTGCTAAAGGTTGTAGTCCCTAGCATTAATTCAGTTTGTGGCATCTTCACCATTTTCTGTTCTTTTTGCAGATGCGTCCAAGATAGAAGTATTAACAATAGCTAGATCATTAGAGAATCTTAAGTTCGTGTCTTGGGCCAGACATTGGGCCATGTGTTTTACATGCATTGTCTTATTTTAGGGCAAGATGTTAATTTTTTCTGTAAGACGTTAATTTTAATTACCTGTAAGTACTGGACTATGATAACAGCAGGGACAAGATGGCATGGTAGAAACTTTATCTTTGTAAATTGGTATTTAAAGATCCTGATAACTTCTTGTATAGTTATTTCTTCACCAAGCTTTTGTAAGACTCGTCTGTATTTTGAATTTATATATAACCAGAGATCGATCTATTTTTTTTCTTTTCTGGAAACACACACTGAGGCTGTCCTAGTCCAGAAGTTTTAAGATATGGCATCCTCACAACGCTCCTGCTTCTGAATTTTGTGGGCTAGTAGTCCTTTTCACACTTACATAAATATAGTCAAATTGTGAGTTCTCTTTTACTTATAGAATCAGAAGTGGGCGCTGTAAGAGGTTCATTACATTTATCAAACTGAGAAACCTTAGAAGGAAATTACTGAAAGGTTAGCCTTACCGGGTGCTATTGGTATGATTTCTCTCTCTCTTCTCTTTAGAAGACCTATCTGTGTCTAAGGATATGAGTATCAAATCATTAGCTTCTGAGCAAAGCAAGTAGTGAGTGATGTAATTGCTAAACAAATCCAGGGAACTGTTTTATACTGTTTACAGTCTCTATGTCTGTTACAGAAATTAGTACATGTGTGAACTATATTGCGAAATAGATGACATGAGGCAGAAGAGAAATTGTGCACAGCAGCCTTATCAAGCATCCAGAAGGCTGAGGTCCTTGGATGATGATCTTGATCAAGTTATGTGTGTGAATCTGCCTCTTTGATAACTAATACATTTGTTTCCTTGTAATCCTGACTCTCTGATGAGCCTAATGCAGCAAGGCCAAAAATAATGTGTAAGCTTTCATCTATCTATATTCTGTTGGGTAAATGTCGTCATTTATTAGCAGAATTCCATTGCAAGCTCGAATTGGAAACCACATGCAGACCTTTGTCTAATTCTGGATTTACTTTTTAGTAGTTGCAAGACTTTGGAAAAAGTCCCTTCACCTGTTTTTACTTAGTACTTACCACCGAAGTGGTAAGACTAGGAGCTCTCTAAGCTTGTGTGCACAGCTAAAAATTAAGATTTAATCTGGAGAAAATTATATACTGATGAATTAGCATGAGTCTTAGATATACTTTATCCACTGTGGTGAAAGCAAGTCACCATCAGTCAATTCAATGAGCGTTGTATTTTGTTCTTCATGTTTAAGTGTACAAATAAAAATAGCTTCTATATAGTTGTTAGATTTTGATAAAGAGCTTGCTTCACACAGTAAAAAGCTCTTCACATGCAGTGCTGTAGCAGAAGCAAAGGTCATTTGGATCTAGACTCTTTCCTCATAGAGTGACAGGACATACATACTGAGAAGGTCAGAAAAGGTCTCTTGCTTTCATATTACTGGGTGTTGGGACATGTTCTCCTGGGAATTGCAGCTTATAATGTTGTAGTGCATTTCTGTTGCTTACAACAGGAATACCTGAAACTGGATAATTTATAAAGAAACAATATTTGTTGCTTACAGTTTTGGAGGCCAGTTAGTCCAAAGTTCAGGGAACACATCTGGTGAGGGCCTTACCTCATGGTGACTACAGCGACTCAGGGTATCACGTGCTGAATATGGCAGGAGCAGAGAGAGACTAACCTCCTCACGAGCTCTCTTTTTAATGCCCTCAGAACCTCACCCATGACCACCATTAAACCATCAGTAAATTAATCCATTTACTGGAGCGTGGTCCTCACAATCTATCTAATCACCTCTTCAAGACCCACCTTTAAATTACCATAATAGGATTTCCCGCTCTCTTAACACTGTCACAGTGGGGATTAAGTTTGGGGGTGGGGGGCATTCAATCCACAGCCAATGTCCACATTAAGGTGGCCTTTCCCAGTGCATATTGACTTTTCTAACTGCATAGATAATGGATATCCAGGGATTCAGTGGGTAATTTATTAAGAAAAGCATGCTACCTGCTTTCCAAGGATTCCTTAACTACCTCCTAGGGAGTATTTTATATATATATGTTTTTTCATTTTATTTGTTTTTAATGACTCCTGGATGGCATAAGAAATTTACCGAGAGAGTCAAATCTTGATTAGTTTGAATTCACCTCATTGGTGTCTCAGGTAACCTATTATTGTTAAGATTTGATGCTGTAAAGAAGGCCACACTAGTTAAGTTGGTTGGAGTTTAGAACTGGAAGCAACATATTCTGTGATTTTCTTAAGTTAAAACTTTATTTTAGAAGAGAAATAAAGGTAAATATAAGGCTCTTTTTAATATTAGGCAGACCCACACTCCCTTATTCACTATTCTGAAATTTAAAAAGCTCTGAAAACTGAAGGTTTTGTTT
>NW_007729838.1:153029-154855 GCF_000696425.1 Galeopterus variegatus
ATAATCTTAAAATATGCTTTATATATATATCCCCTTTTAAAAAATGTGCTCAGGAGGAAACAAATGAAGATGATATATAGAATGAAGTTGAGAGTTATTTTAATATTCAGATGTGGAGAGAACCAGTTATAGAGCTTCCATATGCCTGTTCTGACTAATGGTTTAAGGTACCATTACTCCTGTTCCTTCATCTTCAAAATTCCTTTGATTGACAAAGTTGTATATATGTTTTGAATACTGAAAGTGATTTCAAAAATGTTGACTTGGAAAAATATTTGTTACTCTAAAGAAATGATAGTTTTACAACAATGGTACATAACTAAATTATGTAATCCTGGAATATCAATGTAATTTAGGAATCATACTGTGAGCCGTTCTATTTTTTTCAAAATTATTTTAGTTACATCAATATACAGTTTTTTTATATCTTGTTTTGTAATCCATGAGTTGGTGAAGTGAGTAATCTCACTGACCATGCCATATTCTCCATATTTTGTGTCAGGATATTAGTGAAAATCAGTTGAAGTCTAGAGTCAGAAACCTCATGTTCGTATGTACTCACTCTTAAGTGGGAGCTAAGAGGGAGAGAAGGAAGGAAAGACCACAGTGGAGCATTGGACTTGCAGAGGGAGAGAGCATACGTAGGGATACAAAGTGGAGTGGACAAAGGGGGATGGGAAGGGAAGTGGGGATAANTTTGTTTGTTTGCTTCTCATTTCACAAAACTGAACCTGGCCTGAATTGACTATAAAAATAGTAATATCTGATATAGGCTGTTATTACAGACCCTGCTCCAGTAAAATGTATTGTGTTACCTTTCTCAGATTCCCAAAATACTGAGTTCCAAAGCAAATTTGGCCATGAAGAATATCTGACATGCCTCTGTAAGTCTAGCCTTGGAACTTATGTCCTTATCTTATCTCTAACTTTCCCATTGAAAAGAGGCAAAGAGGGCAAAAACCTTGTTCCTTTCAGCCTGTGAGGGTGCTTCTATTACAGTAGTCATTTGTTACACTAGTGAACTAATCAGTGCAGGGAAGGAGGAACAGTGGGGCAACTGCTGCTGCAAACTAGTCAGCCAGCAGTTGCCTTCCTGTGCAGTGTTCCAGGTGTAAAGTCACCTGTGAGACTCAGTTGCCTGATAACTGAAGTTAACAGGCAGTAGTTTAGGTCCTTTCCCCTGCATTTAAAATCATGAAAATGAAAATGCTCAGGCATCTCTGGGTGGTAAAATGACTTGGGTGGAGCTGCAGGTTATACTATACCCACAACCATCATCTTGCCTCTCTTGGGTTCCATTGAGTGCATCCTGAGAAGAGAGTGCTGGAAACTTGATATGATTGTTGTAGTGGTAGTCTTTAGATTATTTTTTTAAAAAAATGTAGGAATATACCCCATTCTCTTGCAGTTATATAGGCAGGGGATGGGCAAACTGTGGCGCACAAGTGAAATCTGTTTCCCAGTTTGTTTTTTTGTGGCTTATGAGGGAAGAATGGTTTTCACATTTTTAAAAGGTGTAAACAAATAATAAAAGAATATGCAACAGAGACCTTACATGGCATACAAAGCCTAAAATGATGACTGTCAAGCCCTGTCAGAAAAAATGTGTCAACCTCTGATGTAGACCATTAATTTAGCTACCACCCTTATTCCTCCTGTCTTTAAGATTGATTTTTTTCCTTCTCCATCCTTATTCTTCAAGAGTCTGCTGACTCCATGATCATTCTTACAGGGCTCAGGTGGTACTTTTTTCCATGAAAAAGTGATAATCTTAAAATATGCTTTATATATATATCCCCTTTTAAAAAATGTGCTCAGGAGGAAAC
>NW_007729838.1:155484-175450 GCF_000696425.1 Galeopterus variegatus
AATCATACTGTGAGCCGTTCTATTTTTTTCAAAATTATTTTAGTTACATCAATATACAGTTTTTTTATATCTTGTTTTGTAATCCATGAGTTGGTGAAGTGAGTAATCTCACTGACCATGCCATATTCTCCATATTTTGTGTCAGGATATTAGTGAAAATCAGTTGAAGTCTAGAGTCAGAAACCTCATGTTCGTATGTACTCACTCTTAAGTGGGAGCTAAGAGGGAGAGAAGGAAGGAAAGACCACAGTGGAGCATTGGACTTGCAGAGGGAGAGAGCATACGTAGGGATACAAAGTGGAGTGGACAAAGGGGGATGGGAAGGGAAGTGGGGATAATTGAGTGGGAGACAGGGGGTATAATCCAATTTGTGGTAGTGGGCATGCTGCCAGTATGGATCTGGCCATCACATCCGAGCATACGTAGGGATACAAAGTGGAGTGGACAAAGGGGGATGGGAAGGGAAGTGGGGATAACTGAGTGGGAGACAGGGGGTATAATCCAATTTGTGGTAGTGGGCATGCTGCCAGTATGGATCTGGCCATCACATCCTAGGCACGAGTGGTGACAATTTGCTGTGTACCTCATGAATATTCATAACCAATTAAAGAAAAAAAGAAAGCCCATGTTCTAATACTAGCTTCACCCTTCTCTAGCTGTGTGACCATAAGCAGTCACTTACTCTCACTAGAGTTCTGCTTGTGCATCACTAACATAGTGGTAATAATACTCTTCTGTTAAAGTTTTGGGGAGGGCATATGTGATGGTGCATATGGAAATGGTGTTAGTGAAGCAGTAATGAATTTGTTGTGATAGTTTATCATTTACACATACATTGATCATTTCTTAAATATACCAGAAGTAATAATTCCATAGAAAGAATGAGGTTGCTTTTTAGTTTACATTATTTTATCTGTTCCTAATATGGATATCTTGAGAAGGGGCAGGGGTGTTTGTTTATTCCTATAATGCATATTCTCAATTAAATGGTTATATTGATTAGCAATTACTGTGCAATAAGCTTTTCTAAAACTTAGTGGTATAAAACAGAACACATTTGTTATATCTCTAGACTTTGTGTCACCTGTGGGGGAAGTTCTTTTGTCTAGGCTAGGCTTGAATTTCTCATGTGTCTATAGTGAGCAGATGGTCTAGGAGGTACTCAGCTCTAGTGGTCTTGGTCTCCTTCCTGTATCTCTCACATCCCTCTAGCAAGCTAAGTTAAGGCTTGTTCTTTTGGCAGTAGCGCAGAGTCCAAGAGACCCTCTCTTTGCATCAAGTGTGCTGCTGTACCATTGGCCAAAGCAAGTCATATGACCAAGTCTAGCATCAGTGTGACAGGGCACTACCAAATATGGATGCAGGGAGGTGTGAAAAATTGTGGCCACTGTTGCAGTCAGTTTAACACAATGGTGGAAGAAGTAAAGGAAAGTCGGCCCAAGTGGGAACTGGATTGGAGCCTGGCGTGCGAGTCATATTGGTGGCATGTGAGTCATGGTGGTCCCATGTTCATGCAAACACCTTTTGTAATTTCATTGCTTACACCATCTCATTCCTCATCATTGCACTAGAACCTTGGCAGCCTCACCATCTGACTGCTTCACAAGAAATAGCCCATGCCCAAATATGCACCTCTCGTGTTTGAAATAACACAAAGAATATTGTTTCCAAGACAACTTTGATAAAATGTCAGCTTTCTTTGGGTTCTAAACCCATACAAGAAGCATTGTTATCCTAATTCCTGCTGGGTAATTTGTATACTGCTGTAGTTTGTTTGGAAACTTGCCTGTTGTTCTTTAAAATATGCTTAATGCTAGATTAGAGAACAAGTTTTTTTTTTTTTTTTTTCTGTTTATGCAAGCTCATTTCAAAAGCATTTAAAATAAAGAGCTTGGGCATGTATGGTATTTAAAAACCCTTCACATGATGTTTTTAAAACAGATCAATTTCAGCATTAAAATGTTAGGAATTCAGCCAAGGAAAATTCAACTTGGATTGTATAGCTGTAATGATAATGTATTATAACCATCTTCTTTGAAAGTGATTGTAGCAGCAGAGTTGAACCTGGTGAATTACATAATTTAAGAGTGTTTGCCAGAACACTGTTGTAGGGGGATTATTCAAGCCTTTCCTAAACCAAAGCAGAATGAAAGATGGATTTTATTATGAGGTACTTAAATCACAAGGATAGTCATCACAAAATATCTAAAGATAACTCATTTGAATTGAACAGAAGGTCATATGTCTGAATGTCAGTTATCACACTTAACTACTTGGCAGAATATTGGGATGTAAGAGAGTGTGATTTCTGTTTTTTAGCTACTTTGGCTTGAGTTAAAAACGTCTTGAGTTTTCTTTCAGAAATAATTTGATGATTGAGACATTATTGATTTCAGAAATTGACGCCCATGTAATTAAGAAAATGTGTATATATATCAGTCACATCATTTAAGCATATCATTTATCTTTTTAAAATCTTTTTTTTTTAAAGGAGAAAGCTCATGTATTCTTATTTCATCTTCAGCCCAATAGCCCCGTGTCTCAAGGGATCCTACATACATTGCATGAGGAATTTTTTTATGGGTCTGTCACATCCTGTCTGCTGCTATCCTCAGTAATTCAAGATCTTGACTCAGAGAATGTTTTGGAGGGTCAGGTTCATCATTTTGCAATATAAATAGTGTTCTTTGGAGAAGTGCTACAGGTTGAATTCTGTTAGTACTTCGAAAGGTGAAGATGAGGCAAGACTCCAAAAGAAATAAGAACGGGGAACTTTGATATAGAGATCCTAACTTTGAAAAAGCCAGTGCCTCTACCTTGACGCTGTGGCTATGTGTAGATGTGGTGAGAAAGTCATCTAGAACAAATAGTTGTTGAGACACTTCAGTGACACTGTAAACCCTACTGATGGGGGTGGGGGCAGGGAAATATGTAAAATGAGAGAGAACATTTTTCTAGTTGTATTTCCTTATGGTCTAGAAGAATACAGTCTTAATGGCTGATTACCAAAGCTTTGAGCCAACCAGTTTCTAAACATTATTAAAACATCTATAATGTTGGTTCTTGTTGTGAGCTGAACTGTGTCTCTCAAAAAGATATAAAATTCTGATTCCCAATACCTGTGAATGTCACCTTATTGGAAATAGGGTCTTGGCAGATGTAATCAAGTTACGATGAGTTCATACTGGAATACGGTTAGCCCTACTTGCAGTGACGGGTGTTCTTATAAGAAGACAGAGATGTGAAGGTAAGGAGGAGGCACAGGAAAGGAGGCCACATGGAGACAGAGGCAGAGAGTAGAATTATGCTGCCACAAACCGAGGCATGCCAAGGACTGCCAGCAACCACCAGAAGCTGGGAGAGGCACAGAAGGATTCTTCCCTAGAACCTGGGGAGGGAGGATGGCCCTGCTGATGCCTTGTTTTTGGACTTAGAACCTCTAGAACTATGAGAGAATAAACTTCTGTTTTAAGCTGTCTCTGTTACGGCAGCCCTAGGAAACTGATACAGCTCCAAGAATCAAGTTTTATCTGTCAGTTTTGTTTCATCATCAGTGTAGTAATTGCTGTATGATGCTAAACACAGTTAGCATGTACATAAAATAAGCCACAAAACTGTTACATGTTGAAAGCTTTTAAAATGTTGTCTTTCACTGCCTAGCCACGTGCAGACAGTGTACTTAAGCTTTGGGGATACAATGGTGAAAAAAAGGAAGGAATGTCTGCCCTCATGGAACTTAGGTTTCACTGGGGAGAGACACGTCAGTTACACACTGACAGTTTTGATGGTAGCACCTTGTTGGCCTTTACATAGCCTAGGTTCCTGTTCTCCTCCCACATCCTCACCGAGGCAGCGAGCTTGTCCATGCTCCTCTTCCCTCCCGGGCCTGGGTGATGAGTGTGGCATCGCACAGTTGGGCAGAAGCATCATCCCCATGGCCTGTAATGTGTACATTTGTGCCACTCCCCAGGCTTGTGCAGTCTTGTCCTGTGCAGTCATATGTGGTGGCCCCGTGGATGCCAAGTTTTCTTTCTTGTCTCTCCCTTTCCCTCCAAAAGAATCTCCAAGTGGAGACCTCTGATCCTTTTCTTCTCTGAGCTTTTTTCTTTTCTATTTTTTAAAAAACATTTTAATGCCCTTTTCATCTTTCGTGTTTATAGAACTAAGTTTTTACTTCATACATGTTTCTTAGAGCTCTTGGCGTAAGTCGATAGATTTAAACCCAGATCTATCAGCCCTAACAAAGCAAGCCCCTTGTCATTCCCTTGTCCCCTTCTTTGTCTTTTCTTGATGTTGCCTTGCTGCCTTTGTGTACAGGTTGGTTTCTTTCCACAATACAAAGGCATTATTTCCTGTGCCTCTTATGTCATAGGCAGTCCTTAAAATCGGAAGATTGTCTTCTGGTGTTGGCCCTTTGTGACCTTGTGTGAGTGACTTCATCCCTTGGATTTCAGGTTTCCTCCATCCCTCGGAATTAAGGTTTCCTCCTATATACAATGAGGATGCTGAGATAGACAGGTGCTTCTCAAACTTTTGATAAGTATAAAAAACACCTATGCTGGTTACAATGGAGATTTTGATTCAGTAGTTCTGGGGGTGGGGCTGAGATTCTGTATTTCTAACAAGCTCTCAGGAGATGGGGCAGCAGCTGCTGCTAGACAGTGGACCACACTTTGAGTAGCAAGGGGCTAGATGATTTCTCAGGTCCCTCTCAACTAAACGTTAGAACTTTCCAGCCTTGTTCGATAGAGCCTGTCTGTAGCTGTGAGCTCTATACTGAGAAGGCCTAGCCCACGTGTCTTCACATTCCAGCATTCTCACCATCCCTGCACACTTTGTACCAATGGGAAGGTCAAGAGTACACTTGCTGCTGTTGGGTATTGCTTGAAAGGACCTGCTGTCTGCAGTTCATGTTTTATAGCTTGCCCCCCCCCCCTTTTTTCCCCCAGACTGAAGCTAAACCCAATATCTAATGCATAACTGGAATTAGCCTTTAGGTTACATAGTTCTTCTTGTGGCTATTTGCCTTGGGTTTTCCCCATTCCTTCATCTCACAGTAATAGTAGATTTATCACCATCCTCATAACTGTGATTAAATGCCTCAATTCTTTTGCTTTATGTGGCGTTCTTGGCCACTTAATTGCGCTACATTAAATGGTATGTTGTTGCTGTCAGTGCGGCTGGATTGCAATGTTGTGGATAGCATCTTCGGATATTTTGAAAAATGTTCCTATCATACAATTTGAGCTTGTAAATAGAAGTGCTGAGCGTGCATAAATGTGTTTTAAGAAATTTTTTTATTACTGTTTAGTTGAACTGATGGTGACACAAACATCAAGACTTTGATGTTTTATACGGTATTCTTCCCTACTAATTAACTACACTAATGAAGTTAGTTGTGGGGGAAGAATGCCGTATAAAACATCAAAGTCTTGATGTTTAATCACAACTTAAAGAGAAGTTTTATACAATCTGATTGCCAAACACATTCCAATTAGCTGAAGGAAGGTCAAAAATTCTGTTTTCCCCTTTCTGGTCTTCAAAGCTTTTCTGGACTCTTTTCTATTTGACCATTGGTTACTTGAGCCTGAGACTTAATCTAGACAAGATGACAGTGGCATGTGGAGGACAAAATGTCTTCCCATGAGCATAACTGAGAGATCCAGGCAGTGATGATTTCAGTAATGTACTAATGGAAAATAAGTGCAACTCATAGAGTAGTGGGCATTTATTTTTCCCTTACACCCTCTAATTTTATTATTAATTTAGAGCCACTCAATTTTCCTATATGTTACCATATGTTGCTCTTCTAAGCCACTTCTCTAAGTTCTGATAGACATATTGCCTTAATGAATTCAGACAGCAAAGCCAAAGAAACGTGCGTGTGTGTGTGTGTGTGTGTGTGTGTGTGTGTGTTTAAAGGCATAGGGTGTAAGTGGGGCTCTGCAAATTTGATTATAAGAATTCTTAAATGACCAGTAGTCAAGCAACAAGAACAACAAGAACACTTCTCAGGTCATTTCCCTGTGGTATGTGTTATATCAATTTTTATTGTTTTTTAAATCAAGCAGAGTTTACAATAGCAATAATGTAATTCAGATAAGCAATTATTGTAATTGACCTTGGCAATGAGTATCCTTGGCTTTTACCACAGTTTGCTTAATACCTGAGGATGGCCAATTATCTCATAATGCCCACTTTATTGAGATTATTGTTTTAATTATGGCACTCAAAATACATCACTTTGTCAGCACGGTAGAATCACACATTGGAATGCCACATTCAGGCATTCAGAAATGTGTAAAGAGAATCTAGCCTCATTGTATGACATGGTTGTGATTGTTTTTTTTCTCTTTCAACTCTGAACTATGATTTTGAAATATGTTGTTTCTTATGAGTTAAATGTGGTCCATCCTGGTATGATCTGCTGCAGGGAGATAAAGTCTGGGATCTACCGCTGAACTAACTGTGCTCTGGCAAAGAGCAGAAGGTGACTTGGTGCTAGTAGGTAAGCAGATCTAGTTGATGAGGAGTTCTAATTGACAGCAATCACAGTGGCTTGCTGGTGATCTGAACATGTCTTAGGTCAGAGGTTGTCAACTTTAGAATCACCTGGGAGCATTTAAAATTACCTGTACCCAGGTCCTTGCTCAAGCCCACCCCCTCTGGGGAGAGACTGATTTAATTGCTCTGGGGTCAGGCCCAGGCGGGGCTTTAAAAAAAAAAACAAAAAAACCCCCCTGCACAGGTGATTCTGATGTGCAGCCAGGGCCGAGAACCACTGCCCAGTCCTTGAATTGTTTGCTCTGTGCTGGTTTGTCTCATCCCAGCCATGACCCCATTCTGTTGGGGTCTTTGCTGCTGTGTGCCTCAGTCTTGCTCTGTTCCCTGCCAGACTTAGTCCAGCTGCCTCACATTCCTGAATAGTCCAGGTCCTCCTTTCCAAGCAATTCTAGGGCTACCTCTCCTATAGGAGGTCTCAGTGGATGGATCCACCCTTCCATAAACCTGAGAGTGCAGTTTCTTACATCTCACAATGCTCTTATAATTCAGTTTACTGTTGATAACATAAATACGTCTTACTTTCCTTTTTTCTAAGTTGTTTTGGGTAAGGATCAGCATTATAGCATCTATCTCAAATACCTGGGTATACCACTGTAGAGCTAGGGCTGGGTCTGGAGCTCACAGATCCCTCAAGCCCGTTGTCCAGACTTGGTCACAAACCCTTCACATGCAGGTCTACAAGGTAGGTAATTGGCAAAAAGTTCCTTGGAGCTGTAGGTTCCAGAGCATGGCCACGTGGAGCGGATGCCCGAGGCAGTAAATGCCAGCCAGGTGGTTGCACCAAGCAGGCGCACTAACTCCACCCACACACAACTTATTTACAAAGAATTCGCTGCACCATCACTAACAGGACCTAAGGTGAGGGGGCCTGATTAAATTATTCTGTTTTCCCAACAATCACTTTGTGGACATTTAATCCTGGTTGATTAGATCAGTAGTTATCAACCTCCCAGTTATTTTTCCCCCATCTGTGATAAACCAGGAGGGTGCTGTTCACATGTATCATGCAGTCCCAGGACCCCCTTAAGGTTAGGAGCATTTTTGTGGGATACCTAAGACTCCTACCCTTTTCCAATTTAGAACCTATGTCAAATTGCAGTGCATGAATCATCATTTTCTTAACAAAATTGATTCCATTCTAATTTTTATACATGTCCGTACACACTTGCACACACACACACACGTGTTTTTTTAAATGAGTCAGTTATATCTCTGACATCTTTCTCAGATCCATCTTTTCCCTATCTTTAATACCCCTCCAGTCTGAGCCACCAGCATCTCCTCCTGGACCACTGCAGCAGCTCCTGATCTGCCCCATTTCCCCTCTAAGGCTCTGGTATGGAACAGGCCCACTGAAGTGCACACTGTCAGCACTAGGGAAGCAAGGGCACCAAAAATGATGAAGGCTCATCTTTGATGATCTGATTCAGAATTTTACTATTTTAATTTTAGCATACATGTAAGATTTATACTGTATACTTACTATTGTTTTTACTTGCAAAGGATGGAGGTAGGCAGTATAATCTTTTCTGTTGTTAAGAGCTTTTAAAATTCTTACTTGATTCTAGCCTCCCTCTCACATACAACTTTTCTGAGATCTCTGAGGGATTTTTAGAGCATGTGTGTCATCTCATCACTTCGCTCAGTGGCACCAGAGTAAAACACAGCCCTCACTGTGGCCCACTGGGCCTACACACTCTGGGCCCCCCTCCTCGCAGCATTGTCCTCTGATGCTCCCTCCACATCAGGCACCCTTGTGTTCCAGTATCACTGAAAGTTTTTCCCCTCTTTGGTACCTGTGCATGTGCTCTTCTCTCTGTCTAGAACATTCTTCTCCTGGCAGTTACTGTGGTTGGCTCCAGCTTTTGCTTCAGGTGTCAGCCAGAATGCCATGTTTTTGAGAGCCCTTCCCTGACCCACCCTGGTGCTAGTTAGTCTCAGTCTTATTATCTTGTTCGTCTCCTTTGTAACACATCGCCATTTGCACTTATTTTTTATTAATGTTACTAAGAACTTATTTTACTTTATTTTTATGTCCCCTAACTAGAATGGATGCTCTTTGAGGGCAGGGTCTTCATCTGCCTTTTTTATTGTATTCCTAGTGCCTTAGGGCCCATCAGCGTGCCTGGCACATAGTGGGGACTTCATAAATAACCCTCGGGCTTTGTTATTGACAAGGGATTAAGTGCCCAGTATCCTCCCTCCCATAATTAGTCTCCATCCTTCACTCACTTTGGAGTCCTTTATCAAATTCTAGTGGAGTTGGGGGTGCAAGTCTAGTCCTTACTTCTGCCACCTTAACTCAGGGTTGTCTTAGAAGGCACATTTGACATGAATTCTACAAATTGGAGAAAGAGAACTTCTGAAGAGGGCACCAAACAAAGAGGGTGGGTAGATGCCTAGATTTGAGAACATGCTGTCTGAAATGGTTGAATCTGGAGAAGTGCAGTTGCTTTTCCCCAGAATCCTGAGGTTTGAGAAAATGCCCATTACGCTCAAAGGAAGTCAGAGAGGAGACATTCGCAGCAACTCTCTGAGCCTCCGGTTGCCCAGATTGGGTTGCTGGCAAAGGTTTGGCTATTGCCTTTTAAGGTAGGTTCCAGAAATAAGCATGAAAGGAAGAGCAGTGTGCCTGCCATTTCATGTAGATCTCATTTGATCATCATAATTAGCTTAGTCCGTCCTGGTTGCTATAACAAAATACCATAAACTGGGTAGCTTAAACAAAGGAAATTTATTTCTTACAGTATTGGAGGCTGGGAAGTCCAAGATCAAGGTGCTGCCGATTAGGTATCTGGTGAGGGCTTGTTTCCTGGTTTATAAGTGGCACTTTCTAGCAGTGTCCTTATATGGTAGAAGGGGTGGGTGAGCGTCTTCTGTAGGGGCTCTATTCCATTCATGAGGAGTTCATCCTTGTATTCTGATCACCACCTGAAGGCGCTGCGTCCACATACCATCACCCTGGGAGTTGGGACACAGACATTCAGACCACAGCAGTGACAGTCTTGTAAGGTAAATGTTCTTATCTCCATTTCACAGGAATGAAGATTGAAACCTCAAGGGGTTAACTTGCCTAGAGTCACACAGTTGACAAGTGCTGTAGTTGAAAATTGGAACCAGAGCACTCTCACTCTAGAGCCCATTCCTATTCCATGCTGTCCCCTTCCCCCTAGACTAAGGTTAAAAGGGGGTGCCTTATCCACCATTCTGTCCCCAGTGTCTAGCACATTGCTGGATTCGACTGATACTACAAGACTCTGCTTGTGAAGTCTTCGTTATTCTTCAGATGGAAGCGTAAAACCTCATTTTTCCATCTACCAGCTAGTGCTGAAAATACTTAGGCAGAATAACCCTCTTCTTCCTCCCCCATGGCATGGCTGGCCCTGTCAGAACTGCTAATGACCTCTCTGACCCACTCTGTATTCTCAGTGGAGGGAGGTCAGTGGATGTCTATTACAGCAAACTTTGCCAATGGCTCTAACACTTTAGTGACGTTATATTTGATTAATCCCATGCTCCTGGATGCTTTGTACACACTAGGCTGTGGGATCTTCTGCATCTAGATTACTGTGCCCTAGATGCTTACAAACCACTAGACTTGCAAGATAGTAGGCTGTTGGCCAGTGTTAGTAGAGGGCTGTCCTATGATAAGATGTGTGTGCACATGTGTATATACATGTGAAGAGAGACAGTTGGACTACACCAGAAAAGTTATGTATGTGCTTTGAATTATTTTTCTTTAGTCATCTGTTCAGCAAACACTTATGAATTGTACTTGCATTACGAAGTGCAGGATGTCCTTTGAGCCATATTTAGTATTATACCACTGAGTTAGTGTTCTTTCTTTTTAATAAAATGGTGATTGATCGAATGGTATTCACCTCATTTCTCTGTGTGGTGAGTGAATGTATTTTCTTCCAGTCCATTTTCAGCATGCTGCTATTACCGCACCATTTAGCTTGGTGCCAAATTGCAGTTGGCTTCATGCAGTTCTGTTTACCGAGTAGTTCTGTAGTGATTAAATGTCACCGGGTACACCGAGTATACAAAAGTAATTAACCTAAAAGGACATGTTAGAATAAGGGTCAACAACCTCTTTAGCCCATAGTGCTACCAGCAAGACTAAGTATTGACAGAGATATTGCTGACAGGGTGGGGGCAGGGGCAGGCAGAGTGGAGAGAGGAGTATGGAAAGGGAAAGGAGAGAAGCAAAAAGAGGAAAGAGTGGGAGAGGGAAAGGTCAAAGAAGCAGAAGCACTAGACCAATAATCACTTGTCTGGGATTGGCAACTAGAAGGGGGCGCTAAGATTTTTTCTTATTCCCCTAAATTTAGCTCTCTAAACTATAATCGTTTGGGGGGGGAGGCTGAGAGAGAGACCGCAGCTTGCCTTCCCTTCCAGCGTTTCAGCACTGATAAGTGGAGTGCCCGGTTAGACCAGAGCAGTCTTGACGTATGCTTGGTGAATCAGCCTCTTCTTCTGGTGTTGTATATACTTAGTCAACCTCCCTTGCATCTTTAGTTGCAGTGATCTTAGAAAAGCTACTGCTTGGAATCATTTCTTTAGAACAATTTGAAATTGTATCTGTAAGTATCTGTATCTCATTTGTTTTCTTCCCTCAGTATACTGAAGTCACTATCAATTACAGCTGATATTAATGCTTTATGTTGCTTTACATACTAAAAACTTCCATAAAATTCTTGGTAGTCGTCTGTAACTTAAAAATCAACAAATGTACACCTCTTCCTTTTTTGTTTTAAACAAGTATTACATCTGTCTGCCTTATATTTGGCTTTCATCACCTGTGTGTGGTAACTTACTATCCAGAGTAAAAATGGGAGTACTGAGAATGTTTTTCCTTTTACCACATATCTCCTTAGGGGATAAACATTTCAACAAGATTCCCAGGGGTAGCTGTTTTCTAAATGAGCGGCAAGAAATACTGCTGATGTCTGCATTCTTCCTGTGGTGGGTCTCTCAGGCAGGATTCCTTTAAATCCTACCTCCTCAGTGGTAAGGCTTCAGTAAGATTTGTTTCTCCTGGTCGCAGACAGCTGAGGAGTGCATGATATTGAGAGACAAGGAGGCGGGCTACCAGTGGCTCCCTGGTGCTGAAGATTTTTTTCTTTTACAAAAAAGAAAAACAATTGGTGGCCTTGATACATTTACTCAGCAATGAATATTCATTGCGTGCCCACCCAGAGGCCAAACCTGGCGCTGACCTTGGGAAGGGGCCTGCACCCTTGATTGGTGGGGGAACAACAATGACAGAGTACCACATTTGACCCTCTTCTCTGCCTAGCACCATTCGGACCCTCGTTTCAGTTTTATTTTTGCACTGCTTCCTCTTAATATCTTTTCAGCATAGTTCTGAGAAATGTCTTGTCACCATATCACTTTCAAAACTAGCACTTTTGAAGGCTGCCTCCTTCCTTTGGTGTGCCTGCACATTTCGTGCACTTGCACACACACCCCTGTTGTTCTGACATGTCATTGTATTGAGTGCTAAGGATATAAAGAACTAAGGCACAATAGTACATGCTGTTTAGGAATGCATAATCTCCAATCTCAATGTAATGAAATGATGTGGGAACAAGTAAGAAGTATGTATGAGTAGATCAAGTTTTGTGCTCATTCATTTCTTCAGCAGCTCTGAATCAAGATAGCAAAGTGCCGCTTTTACGCGTTGGTTGCTGGCTTCGTGGAACTTCTAGTTAAGTAGAGAAGACAAGCAAATAATCAAAATATTGACTGCAGTAACAGTACTAGGAAGGAAGCACACAAGGGGCTGTGACAAGAGATTTACAGGAGAGACCTCCTTGGATAGCATCACAGATAAGACCTTTCTGAAGATGTGACATTTAAGCTGAGACATAAAAGATGAAAGATGCTAGCCATTCCGAGGTCGGGGAAGAAAATTCTGCTCAGAAGCCTGCTCAGAGCCTCTGAGGAGTGGAAAATTTGGCTTGTCCAGCACTCTAAGATACTTTCAGATTGGAGAAGGTAGGGAGGGGCCAGATCAGGCAGGTACTCCTAGAAAGTGCTAAATGCTTGTAATAATGGGTGTTGATTTCTGTTGTGACTTTGAGTACTTTTAGACCTGTGTTATCTAATATGATAGCTGCAAGCCACATGCGGCTCTTGAGCACCAGAAATGCGGCCAGTCCAAATTGAGTTGTGCTGTGAGTATAAAAGGCACACCAGATTTTGAAGACTTAGTGCTAAAAAATGTAAACTGTCTCAATAATTTTTATATTGATTATGCATTGACATATTTTTTGATACATTGGGTAAAATAAATATATGATTAGAATTAATATTATTTATTTTACATTTTTAAAAAACTAGCTGTTAGAAAAATGTAAAATACATGTGGCTCATATTATATTTCCGCTTGTCGGTGCTAAAGAACAACGCACATGATATTTTAATTAAAACCAGTTGGTTAAGCGATCACTGAAAACTATTTAGCCATTTTGTCGTGGTACTATGAAGACAAGGAATTCCTGATCTAGCAACCTTAAAACTGTTAGGCAGCCTCCCTTTAATCTGATTTATTGTTATTTCCTCCTATACCCTGAGACATTACGTAGAGCATATTTGCATATGTAATACATAAGAATATATATAAGCCTCTGTGTAGTTAACACTCTTTGGAAGAAAAAAAGTTCAGCCTTTCAAATAGATTAAAACAGTCTACTGGAAAAAAAAATAGCAACATGAAAAGATTTTCTTTTCCAATAAACTTTAATAGTTACTGAAATGAGTATTCTGGTCCATTAAGATATGACTTGCCAAGTCTTAAAGCTTAGTCACTTATTTTCTCTGAGCCACAACCATACTTCAACTTCTTTCAAAGCAACTGTTTGAATTTTGTTGATATTTTGATTTTAAAACAGAGCACAGGGTAGGAATAGTCTAAAGCCAGTTCACCTTCCCAGAATATTCAGGAAGGAAATTTTTGCCAGCCTTCTCCCCACCCCACTTTGTTTTTGAGGGCAGTCAGACTCATGTACTGCGTCTTCTGTGCCAGTGAGACTTAGTAACATTGCTTATAAGACAGTAGGTCAATAAGTGGTTTATTTTATATTTTATAGGTGCCATACAGAAAAAAAATAATGCCTGAAAGTGGCCAGTGTATGCAACTGTAATTTACACAGAGTTAGCGCACAAGATTTATAGAATCTGTATCAATGAGGACAGGAAATTCTTGGTGGAGGACAAATGCAGGTAGGAATGTTAGGTTTTTGCAAACTTTGAGGAGGTCCATTGGATTGAAGGGTGTGAAATAGCTTTGGGGTGATTAGATTGAAAGAACAAAGTTGTGTGCACTTGGCAATTTTTATTAGGGTTGTTTCTGGTAGACGGTTTTGGGTGGGGTTTTTTTGTTTGTTTTTTGTTTTTTGGGTTTTTTTGACCGGTAAGGGGATCGTAACCCTTGGCAAGGTGTGGTCTGCACCACACTCAGCCAGTGAGCGCACCGGCCATCCCCTGTATAGGATCTGAACCCGTGGCCTCAGCAGTACCACTGCCTCACTCTCCTGAGTGAGCCACGGGCCAGCGCTCTGGTAGACTGTTAATACTATGCCATCTCTAATAATTAGGAATGATATTATTTGATTAATTCAGCTTGCACTCTGTGTTCTCTCCATCAGTGGTGAGGGGTTGTAGTTGTCCCCTCTCATTCCCCCAGCTGCCTCCTCATTTGCCTGCAGCTTGGACCACATGCAGACTATGGCTATCAAAAGGGGGAAGCTAAGCTGCCTACCTAAGAATCAAGCCTATATCTCTGGTGTCAAAGCATCATGTCCTAGCAGCTCAGCTTGCCAGCTAAAGTAACTGTATTTAATGAAATTTCTGGGGCAGAGCCAACAGCTTTATTCCAGGAAGAGGAAATAACAGTCAAGAAACCCCAAGAGGACATTAAGATAATGTTCTAATTTAAAATCAATTTTATTGATACCTTAGAAATTATTAGAGCATTTTATCCTGACCAAGTAATACATAATGCTGAGGCCATGAAAACAAAACATGAATGATTGAATACTGAAGTTCTGTATTTTCTACTACATAAATGAAAAAATATGTAGGACTTTAAAATTCTAAATACTTTGACTCACAAAGCCTTACTGGAGAGTGTAAGGTGAATATTCTGCTCATCTTTGTACTTCTGTACTTAGTCGGTATACTTTATTCAATAAGTATTTGTCGAATGAGTCTATAAGTGATCAAAGATTATGCGGTGGTTTCCACATTTGCCAAGGGGGAATAGCTCTTTTTGAGGGCTTTACTAGATGCTGGGTACTGTGCTTCACAATGTGAACTCTCCTTTAATCCTCAAGGCAACCTTGTAAGGAAGTACTTTTATTACCCTCATTTTACCTACTGGGGAAATGGAAGCTTAGAGAGATTCGTTAACCTGTTCAGGGTCACACAGCAAGTATTACAGCCTAGTCTTGAACCCAGGGCTGGCTGGCTGTAGTACCCATAGCATGGCCATTGTAGACACTGCCTCTCTTTTTAATCATTACTCTGATTTGATAATATTTTGATTATCTGCAAGAGAAATTTATCTTGACCCAAGGTTTTCTTACGAGGTGAAAAGCAGAGAGACAAAGACAACAATACAACATTTTATTTTATTTTATTTTTTTCCTTTTTGTCTTTTATCGTGACCGGTAACGGGATCGCAACCCTCAGTGTCACGCCCGTACCATGACTGGCAATGGGATCGCAACCCTCGGTGTCGCGCCCGCACCGCGCTCAACCAGTGAGCGGACTGGTCTCTACATGGGATCCGAACCCTCGGCGGGAGCACCGCACTCTACCAAGTGTGCCACTGGGCCAGCCCAACAATACAACATTTTAAAGAATATGAGGATACTTCAAAAAGTTTGTGGAAAGCAGAATTAAAAGATAATACGGGGCCGGCCTGTGGCTCACTCGGGAGAGTGTGGTGCTGATAACACCAAGGCCACGGGTTCGGATCCCATATAGGGATGGCCGGTTTGCTCACTGGGTGAGCGTGGTGCTGACAACACCAGGTCAAGGGTTAAGATCCCCTTACTGGTCATCTTTTTTAAAAAAAAAAAGATAATACGAATTTTTCTATGAGCTTTTTTGAAGACTCCTTGTATGTTGTTCCTGAAATGTTATAGAAGATGAAACAATTATTAAGAGCAGTTACTTTATATAGAAATTATATTAAATCTTCTGTTAACAAGGGCACATTTTCAGAAAGTCCCCGTAATTTTTGAAGGTGAGTTTTGATTGATGTTAATTTGAAAAAAAGCAAGTTCTGTGAGGGTTGTATACAGATTGTACTTTTAATGACTTCCTTAATCAAGCAGGTTATAAGAAAAAGTCTTCTAATGAGCAATAGACTGACACCAGTGACTGGCTCAGAACCCTATCATATTCAAGTTTTACACCACCAGCATGCTATACATTTTATTAATTTGCATAAATTTGCATTTGCTATGAGTCAGTATGTGAGACTTGTGTATTTTTACCAAATAATTTTTATTTATTTTGAAGATTTTATATTTAATTTTTCCCAGTTGAGGATTATTTTCTCCATTTGTCCTGGTTGTTTTCTTATAAATGAGGTAATATATATTAAAATGTTTTATCAGTTATAAAGAGCTCTATGAATGGGAATATAAACATTTTGTGTAATATTATACAATGAAATCTCAATCAGAAATGCTACTGGGATATGGTACTATGTTAATAGTTTGGTGTACATAGATTTATTCAGGCTATTGCTTTTACTTCAAACCTTGTTGAAAGTATTTCTGATGTTCAGTGCTTTGAGGACTAGTGAGCATAATTGACTCTGGATGATTCATGATTGTAGGGCTTGTCCTCTAGATAGGGTTTTTGAAGGCATAGCTGATGAGCAAACAAGCCATAGAGAATGAGTTTTAGGGTTCTTGATCATGGTTGTCCACTCAACCTTTAGCATATTCTTTCTGGTTGTTATCTTGTGAGTGGGCAGGGACATCTGAGCACTGAACCTGTGTGAATGGAAAGTAGAATTAGCTTGATATGTATTTGAAATCAAATTAGAAAGTCCCTTGTGGAGGTAGTATTTATAGTCCTGCCTCAGTGCAGTATTGAACCGAAACCTTACTGTGATTGTTGAAAGGAAAAGTGTTTTGGTTAATAGCAGACTATTGAAACCTTATCATTATGGACCATCTGAATATCTATGCTAAGGCAAAGTGCTATACAAATGCCTAGCATAATCCTTACAGACACTTAAAATAAAATAAAATAAAAGATCCACACTAGTTCACCGTCTCAATCTCTGCAGTAAATAGAACTGGCTGGAGGTGCAGCATATGTAGTGATAGCCCCACTGAGCTGCTGTTACTATGTGCTGGGACTATGCCTTGTACTTTCCTTAGTCCTCAAAGCAGCCTTGTGGAGGTGGGGTGTGGAGTGTTGTTATCCCAGACTACAGAGAGACTGAGACAGCAACATCCCTACCCTAAGGCTATATAGCTATTAAGTGGAAGACTCCAGACTCAAACCCAGGCAGTCTGACTCCAGAGAGATGCTATTGCCTGCTATTAAAATCTGTGCTCTCTGTTATTAAAATTAGTTAATTATAACAGCACTGCCTTCTTTGGGCGGGGGGGATACTTTATAGAACCCATTCACATACATGGTCATCTTTGATCTTGTGGTGGCAGAAGAGTAAAGATAGAGGGGGGTCCATCCTATTCAGTGCTGGAGATGTTGGTTTTCCATCTGACTTGGTCAACTGCCTCAGAAAGTCTAGGGTGGATTTCAAACTAGGATCTAGGATTTTCTCATTTTGAAACGAGAACCTGATTTGTTATGTTAGGAATAACTGTCTTTAAAGCTTATCTTTTGCTACCAAAGCAATTGGGATTTCCATGTAAGACATAAATTTTAAATATTTTTCCTTTGGTTTCTTTCCTTTTTTTCCCTTCTTTTTCTTTAATTAAACACATTTACCCTGCTCTTTTTTAATATCCCAGTATAAATGTTTACTTTTTTTAAATGTAGAGCTTTACTAAACATTCGCGTTCAGGATATTTTGCCTTCTCTGGATCAGCCATTGCTTCTGACTATGACTCCATTCAAGACAATTTTACATATTAATGTTTCTAAATTTGTAAATATATACAGGGTTGTCATAATACAGCTTCAGTAAGTTTCTTATGTAGTAAGCTAGGGAAATATCTAACCTAGCTGAGTTTTAAAAATAATAATAGAGAAGTAAAAAACAAGCTTTTCTAATAGAAGCATGACTTTTTAAAATCAATATTTATTTAATTTCTCCTGTTCACATGCCCAGCAAAGATCCAAATGAACTTCCAGTGGCAAAATGGTAGACTTCTAAGATTCATGACAAGAGTTCGTGCCAAGTCCAGTTTGATTCTAGAGCAACTATGTTATTAGAACATTGCTGATTGCCCTAGTGCCCATTGTGCAGTATAAACTTTAATACTAGTGGTAATTAACTACTTTATCTTTCTACCAGGAAACTCCAGCATGTAACTGTTCTACAGTAAAATGCAAAAACAAAATGCTGCCTGAGCAACTAGAAACAGCCAGCTTAAGAAGAGTAAAGCTATTTGAGTGTACACATGTGCAAATAATAAGCATAAAGATCTAAATAGGCATTACCATTTAGTATTAAGGAAATGTTTTATCATTGTCTATGGATCTGTTTTTCCTTCTGAATAGTGGAAATAACTTTCGGTAGAGTGTACCAGAATTAAAAGGTAACTGTTAATCATACACACACGCACAGTCTTTGTCAGGTGTCAGGTGAAGGAGTGTAGGCGAGGTGGGGCAGAGCTGCCATGTTACTGATCCCAAGGGGCATCGCCACTCACATCTTCCTCTAGTGAATGGTTTCCCACGGGATTCCACTTCCCACGGGAAGTGTGTCACGTGAACTTTGGTTTAGGGTTAAGGAGTAGAGGGGATGTTCAGCCACTTGTGTTTAAAAACATTTCTGGGCAGTTCTCTGCTGCTCACTGTGCTGGTGTCCCCGCTCCCAGGGAACCCACAGACCAAAGTGGGAAGTGGCTTTGTAAACAACTAGCAATAAGTTTGTTGTGAGCACTGTACTCAGTGGAGGAGCAAAATGTTAAGTGAATGAGGAATGAGTGTTTAATTCTGCCTGACAGCATCTGAGGAAGCTTTGAAAGGTGGCATTAGAGCCGGTTCTTATGGATGAGGAGGATTCCAGAAGATAGATGCTGAGGGAAAAGGCTTTTCCATAAGCCAGGGGAAAAGGCCACAGATACAGTGAAAACACATGGAGCGCTGGAGAAGGCAAGCTCACAGCGCCGATACAGGAGACCAGGCCAGGGCTGTGGATTGGGGCATGGAGTGAGGGCTTTGGAAAACAGCCATACTTAGGAATTTGGACTTTTTTCCTGTGGTTGGTAGGAAATCATTTGTACTTTTTAAGGAGGAATGAGAAGTGGCTGAATCTATCTTTGGGAAATATGAATTCCAGAATGTGGAAGACAGACTGGAGAGAGGAACAACAAGAAATAGGGTTCTGGCATTCAGTCTGGTAGGTAATAGCTCACAGATGGTATTTGCGTGCATGGTTTCAGTGGTCATAAAACCCGGATTGTGTTGGGTTGTGGTGTGAAAGCGAAGCAGAAGCATTGAACTAAATTGTGTGGCCTGGGAATGAGGTTTGGAACTCAGTGGAGATATACGAAAGTCAAAAAGCAGTCCACTTCCAAAATGTGTTTGGCTTGTAATGTTTTGCTTCAATCTTGGCCTTACTGAATAATACCCGCAACCTTTTCTGCCACTAAGCTTAAGGTTGAATGTTTGACTTGAGGGATAGTTACAGGATTTGGTACATACAGTTTACAGAGTATTCACGTAAAACATTAAGAGGGGCTGGCATAGCAGGGGGACGGGATGATGAAGCACCCAGCACCTGGCAGTGGGCACCCACTCACTGGGCCCGTCTTCCTTCCCTACCAAACTCCCACTTGTACACCTTTGGAGCTGGTGGTGCAGTTGCCATCACCCACCACAGCTGATCACTAACGTCTTAGTAGCTATACAGACCCGGGTGTGAAAAAAGTCTATTGGTTTCTCTCTAACAACATGCCTTGAAAGTTTAAGAAGTCGCACAAAAGACAATGTGGCATTATGGTTCAGTACGAATAAAATGGAACATAGAGCCAAAAGTTCTGGATATCACACTGCCTCCCATAGTTAATTAAAAAGCCCTCATAAAGTTCATGTATCTTTATAAATGTTAATTATTACCAGCAGACTAAGATAAAGCCCCCCCCCCCCCCCACCAAGTTAAGAGCCAGCTTTGTATGAATGAATAGTTATGAATGGGGAAGAGCTTTACTGAAAAGTTTTCTGAGTTGATTGG